>NW_028162474.1:0-18062 GCF_964263955.1 Coregonus lavaretus | reverse complement strand
GGTTTGGCATGTTGTCAATGGAGTGAGTTGTGAGCATTATGGCCTGCAGCGGGGCTGATATGGTATGGTGTGTGGGTGGGTGGGAGCCTGAGAGGGGGATGGGCTGTAGTTGCGTTGTCGCCACCGATTAGGAGAAATCCCAGCATTCTCCGGGCTCGTTTCCCAGGATTCCTATCGGATGGGAAGGTCTCCAGTGGGTGGGATGGTTTGGCCTAATCTTACCGTATGATGACATGTCAGATATAGGTTGCTGATTCGAATCTCAGAGCCAACTAGGGGAAAGATCTGTCAATGTGCCCTTGAGCATGGTACTTAACCCTGATTGCTCCTTTAAGTGGCTCTGGATAAGAGTGTCTGCTAATTGTGCTAAATGACTTAAATGTAAATAGGTCAAAATAAATAATCAGCTAACTGCCTGAAAAAAATAGCTTCTTATTCGATCAATTAGTATGCCAACACTTCAGAACAAATAAGACAATGCAAGGACAGGATGGTAAACCCCACGTTATGCTGATTCTACTGAAATGACTGGTGTGCCTCAGCAACAGGTGGTGTAAAACTACTGCAGCACTGCCCCCTTTTGGAGAAAACTAGATTTTGCAACCTCCCTTTGATTTAAAAAAGAGGATAAACTTTTTTCAACATAAAAACATTTATTTCCCTAGAAGAGAAGAGAAGAACCATATCTCTTAAATAGAGCAGGATTTTTTTCAACAGAGCTTTGTTTTTTTCTCTTCCATTTACACAACAACCCCAAGTAAACCTACATAAACATTATTAACACCGCACAGTGAAATCATTAGGCTACATCATAAGAGGGTTTCGTTACAGAAAATATATTTCAAGTGGGTTCCAGGTACGTTTCAATGCTCAGAACCGGATGGTTAGAGAGCACTTGTTCCATATGTCGAGCTAAACTTTACCAGTCATTAATATCTCAACTTAATTCCTATATGACGTAGAGGGATGGAAAGTCTACCGTTTTTTTTGCGTTTATTTCCCCTCTCATCATCTGTTCTGAGCGTCACAGGTCCTCTCGGAGTATCTGTATCTCGGCCGAGTCGTCGCTGTTGTCAGTAGAGCTGCCCTTCAGGGTCTCATCCGGCCCTCCGGTCTCGCTGTCCGACTCCTCCTCGATGGCAAAGCGCACGTCGGCGGAGGAGCACAGTGAACGGACACTGCTTTGCTCAATGGAGAACAGGGCGCAGGCCAGAGGGGAGCTTAGGACCCTTCCTTCATAGAAGTCCTGGCTCCCCGCCGAGAAGGGAAGCGACACCTGGAAGGAGGGCATGGTGATACTGTGCTTCTTTTGCAGCGCGCCCCATTCCCTCTGCTCCTCCTCGTGCACCAGGCGCGTAAAAACGTTCGACCTTCTCTTCTCCCGCCTTTTGGAGCGAACATAGCCCAGCATTATACCAACGAGGAAGACCCCATAGAAGGAGATTACTATGAAAATGTACACGTATGCGTTGCCATCGCTTTTGTCCGTTTGGGACGCACTATTAGCCCTCTGCAGGGGAAGAACTTGGGGCGTTGTGAAGTTGTCTGACCTCTCCATCCTCAGTGGAGTTTATGAGGTGGACTGAAAAGTTTCCTGTAAAAACAGAAAAATTACAGAGGTTATGATCTTGATTCTTTACCCACACTTTTACGCACATCTTTACACACACTTTCACGCACACCTTTAAGCACACCATTCCTCAATTGCAGGCTATAAGAATTATTTGATTAAGCTTATAAAAGTATGCCTATTTTGCCAAATTAAACTTGTATAAGACATAACTTAGTGAACAATGGCATATTGTTACTAATGATGCACTACTTATCCAATTTACCGAGCAACAGAGCTGTGGAACATGTGGACCCAGCTGTATGATCCGTGTCCTCGTGAGCCTCTCGAATTTAACAGGATATCCAAGTGCATGGGAATATTTATATAGCTACCTTGGGATGTCACCCATCACGTGAGTGTTCTGTAGTCGAGAGGCAAGTTTTGGCCCAATGTCAAATTTCGGAGTGGACACTGCCCAGACTAAAATGTGACAAACAATGATTATCAGATTTTGAAACGCTATGTTCCAATTCTGTTAAGTTACTAAACTGGTTTAGCCTTTTCTGACAAAATACAATATTTAACGGCTGTTATATAATTTATCCAAAATCATCTTCAATCGACATGCATTCATGTGAGTTTATGGGTGAACAATGCATCAACTCTTGCACACAAATCCTGACATTACAATAGTGCAACTCCTAGTAAGCAAAATGAAGTTGGGTTCATTTTAGGTTCTGAATGAAAGGTAAAAATACGTCTTTTCCAGAAGTTTAAAAGACATATTTTCAGGATGTTGAAAATATGTATTTTCTGGATATTTAAAAGAACGCTTTTCCAGACATTGAAAATAAGTATTTTCTGGATGCTGAATTTACATATTTTCCGGACTTGTTGAAATCAGATTCATTTTCGGTTCTGAATGAAAGATGAAAATTCATATTTACCAGACTTTGAAAATATGTGTTTTCCGGACATTGAAAATACTTATTTCCCAATCAGGTTCATTTTCGATTCTGAATGAAATTTGAAAATACTTTTTTGGTCATTGATTCTATGGCCAAATTTCAACTGCACATACATTGTCAATGAAGTAAGCATTATATCACAATAATACTTTTTTTATCCATTTAATATTGGGAAGAGGAGCCAACTGAAGATTGCAACATGTATTATTGCTCCATCTGTCACATGCACTTATGTTAGATTTTTCATAAACTTGAAAACTGTCAGCGATGATGTTCAAAGTAGTCCAACCTACACAATAAACTGCTTCAACTACAATAACATTATCAGTAACGGTTACATAAATATATTTTTCTTGCTATGATTGTGATATGTTGTTTATATATCTTAGTTGAGTGCACTGACTGTAAGTCGCTTTGGACAAGAGCGTCTGCTGAATGACCAAAATGCAAACGTTTGAGGTCCGCCCCCAAACAAGTACACATTTCGTCCCGGACCAAATCTGAACCATGTTTTGGCCAAATCCAGGCCGGATCGGACCGGACCAAATCTGAACCAAACATAGATTTGGCTGGTTCAGATTTGGTCCGGTCCAGACCAAAAATACGTCCAAAAGACGTTGATCCGTGATTAGTGGGATATTACTACACATTCACCTACATGTTAAATGTTCTTATTACAGATCATTAAACAGAGTTTAACCACTTAAGCAACACATTGTCTAGGATAGTGCTAACGGGAAGGGTTGGGACATTTTTGCCTCAAAAAGTAGTCAATGACGAATGACGATGGTGGGCACAATTGTTTCATTTGATTAGCCTGGACCCTTTTCAAAGAGTTCGCTCTTACAGCTCAAACAGAACTTTCTCACGCAGTCATCATCATCATAACCACCTAACAGTGTGTCACCAATCACTGCTTTATTATGGGTCTAATTGTAATGGACGACATAATGGACAACAGCCTAATTTCTCAATTTGCACTCAAATAACTCAGGACACCACTGATAGACCAAACACAATCTTTATTTACTTCTTCATGTAATAATTTCCAAGGCAAATTACTAATAAATACAATTGGTGCTCTTATGTTACAAGGCAGATTCCACAGACAAACTGGGAGATGAGTAACAAAACGGGTCTATATTATAAAGCTACAATAGATTTAACATAGAGACTTTACATATTCATTTTTCAGTGATCACTGCCCCTCATATACCGTATGTACAGTATACAGGAAAACATCAGAAAGGCATGTTCTTCTGGGTTACAGTAACACATACTGTCAAGAAACTATATTTTACATTACTGTGTACAGCATTGTTATTAAAATATTTCCTATGTGTAGTTATCCACTTGAAATCACAAGAAAAGGCAACAGGTGTCATGTGTGGAATGATGTTCTACAGAGCAATGTTTGTACCATTCAGGAAAGCTTGAGGCCATCTTTTGCTGTGGTGTATCACATTCAACAACATACAAGGAATGGTCTTTTCAAGTGCGAGAGCGCGCGTGCGCACACACACAAATAAATGCTGAAGCTGTGCTCTTAACTAAATTATCTAAATTCTCAACTGTTGTACTGAAGTGTTTTGTGTGCATCTCTTCTTGCCATCGGCCAAGTAATCCCACCTTAGTTTGGTCCAAATGTTATATTATCATATTGCACACTGTCTACGCCAAGCATGGCAGTGGTTCTACAATGACAGCTCTTACATTAGTAAGTGAATGTGTGGTTCATGTAAGTGCACACCTATAACAGAGTACAAATATGTTTTCTACCACTGAAAGAAAATGGTATTCACCAATCTACATATTTCTTACAAACATTATGAGTTTATGACTAGAGTATTATTAACTGGAATAAGAGTATTATTAACTGGCATTAGAGTAGTATTAACTGGTATTAACATAAATAATAACAATAATATGAATGATAGAGTACTGAAAATACATACACTACATGGCCAAAAGTATGTGGACATCCCTTCAAATTAGTAGTTTCGGCTATTTCAGCCACACCCGTTGCTGACAGGTGTATAAAATCGAGCACACAGCCATGCAATCTCAATAGACAAACATTGGCAGTAGAATGGCACCGTCATAGGGATGCCACCTTTCCAACAAGTCAGTTCGTCCTGCAAATTTCTGCCCTGCTAGAGCTGCCAATGGTGGAGGAATAATGGTCTGGGGCTGTTTTTCAGGGTTCGGGCTAGGCCCCTTAGCTCCAGTGAAGGGAAATCTTAACACTACAGCGTACAATGACATTCTAGATGATTCTGTGCTTCCAACTTTGTGGCAACAGTTTGGGGAAGGCCCTTTCCTGTTTCAGCATGACAATGCCCCCGTGCACATAGCGAGGTCCATACAGAAATGGTTTGTCGAGATAGGTGTGGACTGACCTGCACAGAGCCCTGACCTCAACCCCATTGATCACCTTTGGGATGAATTGGAACGCAGACCACGAGCCAGGCCCCTGCAGTAATGTTCCAACATCTAGTGGAAAGCCTTCCCAGAAGGGTGGAGGCTGTTATAGCAGCAAAGGGGTGACCAACTCCATATTAATGCCCATGATTTTGGAAAGAGATGTTCGACGAGCAGGTGTCCACATACATTTGGACATGTAGTGTATATTCACCTCAAAATGTTTCGTTTTTCTTCTAGGGGCAGAGACTCAACATTTCAGTGCCCTAGCCACAACCCACATTTCCCCAAGGGGATAATAAAGTCATTATCTTATCTTATCTTAGTCTCTCTGAACCTTCTGTTGACTTCGTGCTTGTAGGATCAGACGGGCAGAGGGGAATATAATGGAAATCACAGTGCTAAAGCCTCACTTAGCAGGAAAAACAGGATCAACAAAACACAACAACCACAACAAAAAGAAACGAGGACAGCTAGTTGCTTCCTGTCCTGCAGGAAATAAGAATAGTCTACGGGCAGAACTAGGTTCTGAAATAAATCAGAGAATAAGCAATGGAAAAACCTGGATTCAGGAACAGGGCTGAGAATTAGCCAATGAGGAGCCCTGGATTTGGAACTTGGACAGATAATCAGCCAATGAGGAGTCTAGACTAACGTGGACAGAATCACAGAATTAAAGGAGAAAAACAAATACTTAAACAACAGCTATTCATTGAAATGTTACTTGCACTCTACAGGCTCTCATGGCTTAGCATTCCTGACACCCTCAGACAGAAGGGCATTGGGGTTAAAACAATGTTTTCCAACCAACCTGAGCTTGTGCTTCAACAACGGTCAGACAGACATTTACAATTTTAGTCATTTAGCAGACGCTCTTATCCAGAGCGGCTTACAGTAGTGAGTACATACATTTTCATTGGTACTGGTCCTCTGTGGGAATCAAACCCACAACCCCGGTGTTGCAAGTGCCATGCTCTACCAACTGAGCCACATGGGACCACTACCAGACATGAGCTCAACAGGCAACAGAAAATGTGCTGTTTCTCCTCCAGTTCTCCTCCTTGTCACACACACACACACACACACACACACACACACACACACACACACACACACACACACACACACACACACACACACACACACACACACACACACACACACACACACACACACACACACACACACACACACACACACGCGCGCACACAGAGCTCAACTGGCTCCACAGGCAACATGACCTTACCTGGCCTGTCTCATAACTCACATCTGGAGGAAAATCATCTCCAAAGAGGGCAAGAAGTGGAATGAACATGGAGATATTAGGGTGTTCCAACAACACCCCTTACTTACTCTCACCTAACTAATCATTCTCTCCAACATTCTTCAGGGCTAGGCTATTGTCTATTGATTAGAATTTTTAAGCAAAGCCATTTCATTGAATAAAGGAACAGTAGAAATATTGCAACAACACAGCCTCCTCTCTTTGATATCGCTATTTCTCTCCCTCTATCTCTCTCAATCTGTTTCTCTATCTATCTCTCTCTCTCTGTCTATCTTTTTTGGTCTCATGAGAACAAAGTAGATTAAAGTAATTTGAGTGCTTCTGGGGGCTCGTCCGGGATGGTGGTCGGGTGGGGATAGGAGGACGGAGCTGGGAGGCTTGAGGCAGATGCTGGCTCTGTGCTTGGAGAGGTTCTGGTCTGGTCTGGTCCTATTTCCCGCCGTACATTCTCTCGATGTCGTCCTGGTACTTGCTCTTCAGCTGCTGGCGTTTGAGCTTGAAGGCGTCAGTCACCAGGCCCGTCTCGGGGGTCCAGGGGTCGGGACTCAGACGGATCTTACGGGGGATCTCAAACCGCTCCAGCTGGGCTGCAAAGACAGACAAGAAGAGGAAATGCATCACAACTCCAGTCAGAGATATAACCAAAGCAACCACCAAAAGGAATGGATGGCAAAAGTAGAGCTTCAACCTGACTATAACCTGTATCTACTACTACCACTACCATCTATCTATAAAGTCCCTCTCCTCTCGCTCCAAGGTCTGATGACCTTTGACCTCTCACCTGATAGGGCGGCCTCAGTGATGACCTGCAGGACCACCTCCTCCATGGCAGTGTTGTTACACAGCTCCTCCCACGAGCCCCGGATACGATACTGCTCCGCTAGCGACAGCAGATGCTTCTGATTGGGCACCACAAAGCCAATCACGTACATCTCATCGCTGAAGAGAGATAACGGTTAAGAAGACACCACCATGTCTCTGTTTTTTTTTTACATAGACTGATTCATACACACACACCTGTTGGCGTAGGCACAGATGTTGTCTATAAGGGGGCAGTTCTTCAGCATGGCCTCCACCTTCCCCAGAGACACATACTCTCCAGCCTGGAGCTTAACCAGGTCCTTCTTACGATCTGTAGACACAGGAACACACTGTCACACTGTGTGTGTGTGGAGGGGGGGAGGGACTGGAGGAGAAAAATCACATTTTCCATTGCACTGTAAATCTTTACAGACAGATGTAGACAACAGGGAAAAGAAAGGGGGATACCTAGTCAGTTGTACAACTGAATGCATTCAACTGAAATGTGTCTTCCGCATTTAACCCAACCCCTCTGAATCAGAGAGGTGCAGGGGGCTGCCTTAATCGACATCCACGTCATCGGCGCCCGGGGAACAGTGGGTTAACTGCCTTGCTCAGGGGCAGAACGACAGAGCAGTAGAATTTCTTCAGTCTAAAGTAAACATGGCTCAAGAGGAATTCTCAGAAGTGAGGTGGAATTGGGAAATAGTTGTTCTTGGGAGCTGCCCTGCTAGACTGATGGAAGAACGTAGGGGCATAGGTTATTTAGAAGGGTTTCAGTGGTTCTGGGCATGATGTTGATGTGGTGTGCTGACATAAGCGGTATCAGGGAGTTTATTTACATACTACTGTATATGGACACCAGAGAGGCTGGTGGGAGGAGCTAGAGGAGGATGGGCTCAATGTGTTTGACTCCGTTGCATTGATTCCATTCCAGCCATTAGAATGAGCCCATCCTCTTATAGCTCCTCCCACCAGCCTCCTTTGATGGACATGCCCAAATGTAAATGTTTATCTTAGCAAATATGAACCTGGGTGCATAACCATTGTGAAAGGGAACACTTTGGAATAGAGTAGATGTCTCTTTATTCAGAAACCGAGAATGAGGACATTCAGAAGAGGTGTTAGCCCTGCTCCTCACCAATGATCTTGAGGCATCCATCAGGATGGACCTCTCCTATGTCTCCTGTACAGAACCAGCGCTGGCCGTTGTCGTCCACAAAGAAGTCCTGGTTCTTGGCCTCGTTCTTGTAGTAACCCATGGTAACGTTGGGCCCGCCAATCAGGATCTCGCCTCGTGGGTTGGGCGTGTCTGTGCTGTGGTAGCAACCTGGAGGACAGAGCAGGGGAGGAAATAAAGACCAATAGATATCAGTGGAGTAGACGGACACAGAAATATAGAGAGTAGAGTGTACTGTTAATACAGAGGAAACACAGAGTGGATAAAATACAGACAGCATGTCCTATTTCTGCGGTCCAAACTAGGATAGAGTAAACTAGATTAGATAAGATGATTGGCACAGAATAGACCATGTACAGTCGCTTCAGAAAGTATTCACAACCCTCGACTTATTCCACATTTTGTTGTGTTACAGCTTGAATTTGGATTTAAATAGATGAAATAGATGTTGTGTCACTGGCCTACAGACAATAGCCCATAATGTCAAAGTGGAATTATGTTTTTAGACATTTTTACAAATTAATTAAGAATGAAAAGCTGAAATGTCTTGATTCAATAAGTATTCAACCCCTTTGTTATGGCAAGCCTTAATAATAAGTTCAGGAGTAAAAATGTGCATAACAAGTCACATTATAAGTTGCATGGACTCTGTGTGCAATAACAGTGTTTAACATGATTTTTGAATGACAACCTCATCTCTGTATGCATCCTGTTTGCAAAAAGGCACTTAAGTAATAATGTGGCAAATAAATTAACATTTGGTCCTGAAAACAAAGCATTATGTTTGGGGCAAATCCAACACAACAAATCACTGAGTACCTCTCTTCATATTTTCAAGCATGGTGGTGGCTGCATCATGTTATGGGTTTGCTTGTCATTGGCAAGGACTAGGAAGTTTTTTAGGATAAAAAGAAACGGAATAGAGCTAAGCACAGGCAAATTCCTAGAGGAAAACCTGGTTCAGTCTGCTTTCCAACAGACACTGGGAGACAAATTCACCTTTTAGCAGGACAATAACCTACAACACAAGGCCAAATATACACTGGAGTTGCTTAATGGCAAGACTTGAAAATGGCTGTCTAGCAATGATCAACAACCAACTTGACAGAGCTTGAAGAATTTCTTAATGAATAATGTGCAAATATTGTACAATCCAGGTGTACAAAGCTCTTAGAGACTTACCCAGAAAGACTCACAGCTGTAATTGCTGCCAAAGGTGAATCTAACATGAAATAGTATCAAAATGTATGCACTCTGGATAAGAGCGTCTGCTAAAAGACTAAAATGTCAAATGTAACATGTATTGACTCAGCGGGTTGAATATTTATGTAATCATGATATATTAGTGTTTTCTTTTTCATTATATATATATTTTTATGTTAGAATTTTTCTTCCACATTGACATTACAGAGTATTTTGTGTAGATCGTTGACAAATCAATTTTAATCCCACCTTCTAACACAATGTCACGAGTTCAGCCGAGGCTGCTCCTCCTCCTTGCTCGGGCAGGCTTCGGCGTTCATCGTCACCGGAGTACTAGCTGCCACCGATCTATGTTTCTGTGTTCTACTTGTTTTGTCTTTATTGCACACACCTGGTTCCAATGTACGTTCATTTGTTTCCCAATTTTACCCTCTGGTTCTCTCATGGTGTTGTGCGTGATTGTTCGTTGTCTTGTTGTCATTTGCATTGTGAGTCGGTATTTTCTTCCCTGTGTGGAGGATATGTTTATTTACTTGTGATAAGTAAAGTACGTCGTTGACCAAGTTCTGTGTCCTGCGCCTGACTCCGTCCTACCGCTACACACTGACGCATGACAGAATCCCGCACCATTATGGAGTCTACAGGTACATCCATTCCTCCAGGATCGGTGGAGGAACGCATCCAGCAGCACTCGACCATGCTACAGACTCTTGGAACAGCCATGGATAGAGTGGTACAGACTATGGAGCGATGGGAGAGGGGGGGTTTCTACACTTCCTTCCACTACTATTCACTCCACACCGCTGTCCACCCCTTCACCACCTGGATCCAGTGGGATTCGGCTCTCGCTCCCGAGGGCATATGATGGAACAGCCGGGTGCCAGGGGTTTCTGCTCCAGGTGGAGCTCTACCTGGCGACCATCCACCCGGCTCCCTCGGGATACGAGAGCGTGTCCGCCCTCATCTCCTGTCTGTCGGGGAAAGCGCTCCAGTGGGCCAACGCTGAGTGGGGAGGTATAGACGCGGCATCGGTGCGCTATGAGGATTTCACCCGCCGTTTCCGGGCGGTATTTGATCATCCACTGGAGGGGAGAGCGGCGGGGGAACGGTTGTTCCACCTCAGACAGGGGAAGACGAGCGCACAGGACTTCGCACTGACTTCAGGACATTGGCAGCCAGCGCGGGATGGAATGAGAGGGCCCTGATCGACCATTACCAATGCAGCCTACGGGAGGACGTTCGTCGGGAGCTGACCTGCAGGGACACCACCCTTACCCTGGACCAGCTGGTAGATTTATCGATACAACTGGATAACCTGTTGGCCACCCGCGGACGTCCGGATCAGGGTCCGTCCAGTCCATTACCCAGCACTTCCGACCCTACACCGATGGAGCTTGGAGGTGCTGATCTAAGGGTGACCGGAAGGGGGGCTGTTTCCTGCACCAACTGTGACCGCAGAGGACACACTGCTGGTCGGTGCTGGAAAGGGTCCTCAGGGAGTCGAGGCAGCAGGCAGGGCACTGGTGGACCACTCCAGGTGAGTAGGCACCCTTCTCAGCCAGAGCTCCCTGTTGCGCACATGTGTGTTCATGTAGAATTTCCTGAGTTTTCCCCGCATTCCCAGCATAAGGCGCTCATAGATTCAGGCGCAGCTGGGAATTTTATGGACCGTCTATTTGCACATAGATTAGGGATCCCTATTGTGCCTGTTGATGTGCCCTTCCCTATCCATGCCTTAGATAGTCACCCTTTAGGGTCAGGCCTGATTAGGGAGGTCACAGCTCCACTCTGGATGAAAACGCAGGAGAGTCATGAGGAGAGAATTAGTCTCTTCCTGATCGATTCTCCTGCGTTTCCAGTGGTGTTGGGGCTTCCCTGGTTAGCCTCTCATGACCCCAATATTTCGTGGCAACAGAGGGCTCTCAAGGGATGGTCTCATCAGTGCTCGGGGAGGTGTGTAGGTGTTTCCGTAGGTGCAACTACGGTGGAGAGTCCAAACCAGGTCTCCACTATGCACATTCCTCCCGAATAAGCCTATTTGGCTCTCGCCTTCTGTAAAAGGAAGGCAACTCAATTACCACCCCATCGACAGGGGGATTGTGCAATAAATCTCTGGGAGGGCGCTGCACTTCCTCGGAGTCACGTGTATCCTCTGTCACAGGAAGAGACGGCGGCTATGGAAACATATGTCTCCGAATCTCTGGGACAGGGATACATTCGGCCTTCCACTTCCCCTGCCTCCTCGAGTTTCTTTTTTGTAAAGATGAAAGATGGAGGTTTTCGCCCGTACATTAACTATCGAGGTCTCAATCAGATAACGGTGAAGTACAGTTATCCACTACCTCTCATTGCTAGTATGACGGAGTCATTGCACAGGGCGCACTTCTTCACCAAATTGGATCTCAGGAGCGCGTACAACCTGGTGCGTATCCGGGAAGGGGATGAGTGGAAGACGGCATTTAGTACCACCTCTGGGTACTATGAGTACCTCGTCATGCCGTACGGGTTGATGAATGCTCCCTCAGTCTTCCAATCCTGTGTCGATGACATTTTCAGGGATCTGCACGGACAGGGTGTAGTGATGTATATAGATGATATTCTCATATACTCCGCTACACGAGCCGAGCATGTGTCCCTGGTGCGCAGGGTGCTTGGTCGACTGTTGGAACATGACCTGTACGTCAAGGCTGAGAAATGCCTGTTCTTTCAACAGTCCGTCTCCTTCTTAGGCTACCGCCTGTCCGCGTCCGGGGTGGAGAAGGAAAATGACCGCATTTCAGCCGTGCGTAATTGGCCGACTCCAACCACGGTTAAGGAAGTGCAGCGATTCTTAGGGTTTGCCAACTACTACCGGAGGTTTATCCGGGGCTTTGGTCAGGTAGCGGCTCCCATTACCTCCTTGCTGAAGGGGGGACCGGTGCGCCTGCAGTGGTCAGCTGAGGAGGACAAGGCTTTTGGTCACCTGAAGGCTCTGTTCACCTCGGCTCCCGTGCTGGCTCATCCTGATCCCTCCTTGGCATTCATAGTCGAGGTGGGCGCGTCCGAGGCTGGGATAGGAGCTGTATTGTCTCAGCGCTCGGGTACGCCACCAAAGCTCCGCCCCTGTGCTTTCTTCTCGAAGAAGCTCAGTCTGGCGGAGCGTAACTATGATGTGTGGGACCGGGAGCTGTTAGCTGTTGTTAAGGCTCTGAATGCGTGGAGACATTGGCTTGAGGGGGCAAAACACCCTTTCCTCATTTGGACTGACCACCGCAATCTGGAGTACATCCGGGCGGCGAAGAGACTGAACCCTCGCCAGGCAAGTTGGGCCATGTTTTTCACACGTTTTGTTTTCACCCTCTCGTACAGACCAGGTTCCCAGAATGCTAAGGCAGACGCTCTGTCCCGGCTGTATGACACAGAGGAGCGGTCCAGGGAGCCCACTCCCATACTTCCGGCTTCTTGTCTGGTGGCACCGGTGGTATGGGAGGTTGACGCAGACATCGAGCAGGCGTTACGCACGGAGCCCACTCCCCCGCAGTGTCCAGTGGGTGGTGTGTATGTTCCGTCTGATGTTCGCGATCTCCATTTCAGTGTGTACTAGGTTATCAGCCGGTCCTGCCACCATGGCATCAGAGCCAGATCGAGGCACCTGCGGTGGATGAATGGTTTCGGCGCTCGGAGGAGACCTGGAACGCTGCCCATGTATGCCTGCAACGGACTATCAGGCGACAGAAGGCGAGCGCCGACCGCCACCGCAGTGAGGCCCTGGTGTATGCACCGGGGGACCGGGTCTGGCTCTCGACCCGAAACCTGCCCCTTCACCTGCCCTGCCGGAAGCTGGGTCGGCGGTTTGTGGGGCCATTTAAAGTCCTGAGGAGATTGAACAAGGTTTGTTATAGGTTACAGCTCCCTCCTGATTACCGTATTAACCCCTCGTTCCATGTGTCTCTCCTCAGGCTGGTGGTAGCTGGTCCGCTCCAGGAGTCTGAGGTGCGGGAGGTCCCTCCGCCCCCATTGGACATCGAGGGGGCACCGGCGTACTCAGTCCGTTCCATCCTGGATTCGAGGTGTCGGGTGGGGGGCCTGCAGTATCTCGTGGAGTGGGAGGGGTACGGTCCGGAGGAACGGTGCTGGGTTCCTAGGAGGGACATCCTCGATCCCTCCCTGTTGAGGGATTTCCACCGAGGTCATCCGACTCGCCCTGCTCCGTGTCCTCCTGGCTGTCCCCGAGGCCGGTGTCGGCGCACGGCTCAAGGGGGGGGGTACTGTCACGAATTCAGCCAAGGCTGCTCCTCCTTGCTCGGGCAGGCTTCGGCGTTCGTCGTCACCGGAGTACTAGCTGCCACCAATCTTTGTTTCTGTGTTCTACTTGTTTTGTCTTTATTGCACACACCTGGTTCCAATGTACGTTAATTTGTTTCCCTATTTTACCCTCTGGTTCTCTCATGGTGTTGTGCGTGATTGTTTGTTGTCTTTTTGTCATTTGCATTGTGAGTCTGTATTTTCTTCCCTGCGTGGAGGATATGTTTATTTACTTGTGATAAGTAAAGTACGTCGTTGACCAAGTTCTGTGTCCTGCGCCTGACTCCGTCCTACCGCTACACACTGACAAAAACTGGACAAGGTGAAGGGGTGTGAATACTTTCTGAAGGCACTGTATGATGGAAAACTGTACAGAGGAAAGAGTTGTGTTCTGAATGACTTCCTTACCAGGTCATGGTGAATGCAGTTGAAATATGAGAGAGTGATTTTTCCCCTAAAACGCTGTCCATCTCTCACACTGACTAGGGCATGTGTGTAAATAATGTAGGATGGATTTGTAAACTATATGACATTGTTTTCGTAAGTGTGTGTGTGTGTGTGTGTGTGGAAAAAGAGACCCAGGGGTCCTCCTCCGTCTGTCTGTGTCACTCACCCTCCACCCAATCCTTGAGCTTGATTTCAGAACAAACGAGCGGTCCTCCAACTCGCCCCGTGCTGTAGTCCCACACTGGAACACACACACACACACACACACACACACACACACACACACCTCATCATCATCACAAACTGCAGTGACTGACCACTGTATAATACACAGCGGCACTGTTATGCTGAATGCTCCCCATCCGTTACCGTGGTAACCTAACCAAACCATGGTAACCCTGCCAGGGCCCTGCTCTACTGTCTCTCCTCCCTCCTACCCTATCCCATCCCTCTGTATCCACTACTCTCTCCTCCCTCCTACCCTATCCCATCCCTCTGTATCCACTACTCTCTCCTCCCTCCTACCCTATCCCATCCCTCTGTATCCACTACTCTCTCCTCCCTCCTACCCTATCCCATCCCTCTGTATCCACTACTGTCTCCTCCCTCCTACCCTATCCCATCCCTCTGTATCCACTACTGTCTCCTCCCTCCTACCCTATCCCATCCCTCTGTATCCACTACTCTCTCCTCCCTCCTACCCTATCCCTCTGTATCCACTACTCTCTCCTCCCTCCTACCCTATCCCATCCCTCTGTATCCACTACTGTCTCCTCCCTCCTACCCTATCCCTCTGTATCCACTACTCTCTCCTCCCTCCTACCCTATCCCATCCCTCTGTATCCACTACTGTCTCTCCTCCCTCCTACCCTATCCCTCTGTATCCACTACTCTCTCCTCCCTCCTACCCTATCCCATCCCTCTGTATCCACTACTGTCTCTCCTCCCTCTTACCCTATCCCATCCCTCTGTATCCACTACTGTCTCCTCCCTCCTACCCTATCCCATCCCTCTGTATCCACTACTCTCTCCTCCCTCCTACCCTATCCCATCCCTCTGTATCCACTACTGTCTCTCCTCCCTCCTACCCTATCCCATCCCTCTGTATCCACTACTGTCTCTCCTCCCTCCTACCCTATCCCTCTGTATCCACTACTCTCTCCTCCCTCCTACCCTATCCCATCCCTCTGTATCCACTACTGTCTCTCCTCCCTCTTACCCTATCCCATCCCTCTGTATCCACTACTGTCTCTCCTCCCTCTTACCCTATCCCTCTGTATCCACTACTCTCTCCTCCCTCCCATTTCTTTCATCCAAAAAACCCCTCCTTTCCTCACTCCTACTCCCCATCTCCCACCCTTTCTCTCCTTCTCTCCTTCTCTCCCCCCCTCCTACCCTATCCCCCTCTCTCTTACTCTCGCTGATGGTGCCAGCTCCGCACGTCTCAGTGAGGCCGTAGCCCTGGCCCACAGGGCAACAGAAGCACACGTTCATGAAGCGCTGGGTGGCGGCAGAGAGGGGCGCCCCGCCCGACAGCAGCACCCTGGTCTTCCCCCCCAGGAGGGACCGAACCTTCTTAAACACCAGGCTGGAGGGAGTGGAGGAGAGGGGAGGGGGAGCAGTTCAGTTAATCTGCAAGGAAATTCATGTTTACACTTCCTGGATTAACTGTGCTTCATTATGTTATTTGTTTTTGGATGAGGTTATGTGTGTGTAATCGATACAGTGTGAATATTTAAGGATGTGTGTGTGTGTGTGTGTGTGTACAGTAGTAGACTGACGTACTTGTCACACAGCGGTGTGCTGTGTCCTTTGGAGAGCTGCTCCAGCTTGTAGTTGTAGGCCAGAGTGAACAGAGTCCTCTGAGCACTGCTCATCTCCTCCACCTTGGTCATCACATTCTTATAGATACGATCCATTATCTCCTGTAGCACACAGAGAGAGAGAGAGAGAGAGAGAGAGAGAGAGAGAGAGAGAGAGAGAGAGAGAGAGAGAGAGAGAGAGAGAGAGAGAGAGAGAGAGAGAGAGAGAGAGAGAGAGAGAGAGAGAGAGAGAGAGAGAGAGAGAGAGAGAGAGAGAGAGAGAGAGAGAGAGAGAGAGAGAAAGGAGAAAGAAAGAAAGAAAGAAAGAAAGAAAAAGAAAGAAAGAAAGAAAAGAGGGGAGGAATTGAGAGATGGTGAGCAGAGACACATAAAGAGAGAAATAAAGAGGGGGAGTTGAGTTGGATGTATAAGAGAAGGTAGAAAATAGTGGGAGATGGAGATGGAGAGGCAAAGACAGGGACAGAAAGAGGAGGGGAAATAAGAAGAATGTGGTGGGTGTTCGGGTCAATAAGTTCTGGATCTGTCTGTATGTGGCCAAAGCACATTGCTTTACACTGTGTCTGTCTGCAGTCTTAATATGGGGCTTTGGTCCCAGGCCCAGACAGCAGATTCCTGACACCTCTCTGTCTGGAGGCCCAGTTCTGAGGAGCTATGTGAGCACAGAGATAACACATGGCGGGAGTGACATCAGCCAGTGTCTCTTCTCCATCTGCCCAGCAGATACTCTGTGTCCTGGGTATAAAACAAGACCAAGTCCCAGAACAATCATTTCAATATTTGAGGTCTTAGCTAGATGATATCTTAGATAGGTCTAAATTCAATCAATTCTGCAAAGATGCTCACAGATTCAGCAACTAGTAAAACATTCAGAATATACTGTGGTGTTTTGGGGAACAATCTGGTCAATATGAAACATATTCAGTGTTACAGTAAAACATAGAACGGGAATGCCCGACCTTCTAGCTGCCTGTGGGCATGGAAAACAGTGACCTCATCATTCCCAGAGAGATTGACATAGAGAGAAGGAGAGGAACCACTAAGTCATTCAGTTGTCCAGTTAGTTGTCCTTGGATCTCAGATTCCACTCTGCAGGAGATGATGGGAGTGATGCTATAATGTCTTAAAGATGGTACCAATGTCCGTGTGTGTATGTGTGTGTGTGTATGTATGTGTATGTGTGTGTGTGTGTGTGTGGGGACCCCACAAGAATAGTAAACAAACAAAAATTTGACCAACTGGGGACATTTTGTTAGTCCCCACAAGGTCAAATGCTATTTCTAGGGGGCTTAGGGTTAGGGTTAGAATTAGTGTTAGAATTACGTTAAGGGTTAGGGTTAGGAGCTAGTGTTAGTTTTAGGGTTAGGGTTAGGAGCTAGGGTTCGTTTTAGGGTTAGGGTTAGGGTTAAGATTAGGTTTTTGGGTTAAGGTTAGGGTAAGAGTACGGGTTAGGGTAAGAGTACGGGTTAGGGTTAGGGTAAGAGTACGGGTTAGGGTTAGGGTAAGAGTACAGGTTAAGGTTAGGGTAAGAGTACGGGTTAGGGTTAGGGTAAGAGTACGGGTTAGGGTTAGGGTAAGAGTACGGGTTAGGTTTAAGGGTTAGGGAAAATAGGATTTTGAATGGGACTGAATTGTGTGTCCCCACAAGGTTAGCTGTACAATACTGTGTGTATGTGTGTGTGTGACTTAGCACTGTCTGTTTCTTATTTACATGTTACATTTTAGTCATTTAGCAGACGCTCTTATCCAGAGTGACTTACAGTTAGTGAGTGCATACATTTTCATACTTATTGACATGGTGACTGTAGGGAGTTTGTCCAACCCCACTAAAACACAGAACACTTCGTTATTAAATTCATCAGTGAGTTCCAAAACTGGGCTCCAAGTTTCAATGGAGTAAAGGGCACAAACAACAAACAATAAAAACCAGCTGGTGGGTGTGAGAGTCTGTGTTTGTGTGCATGTTAGATAAAGTAGTGAGAGAGGAAGTTGACGTGGGACACATGCAGCCGGGTGTCACAGAGGAAACTACACACTGTAAACGGTGTGTGTGTGTGTGTGTGTGTGTGAGTGTGTGTGTGTTTGTCTATGATGGGGATAA
>NW_028162475.1:0-138554 GCF_964263955.1 Coregonus lavaretus | reverse complement strand
TGAAGGGGCATCAGTGGCAGGGGGTTGTGGGGGCTGAGAGCATGGCAGGGTATAGGTGGAGGGGCTCTATAATCACACTTGAATGGTTCACAGGATGTTGTGTGTCCCACAGTGGTGTGTCCAAGGGGTGGCCCAGGGTGGCCATAGCTCCCCTTGAAATCTGATTGGCCACTCCAGTGGCCCCCCCAGAAATGTTTAGACCTGATGGGTCATCCCTGAATATATTGATAATTTTGACCAAGATATGCACCAACAGCAAGACTCATCAATCTCACCGAAGAAAGCATCCGAGCAAGCGAAACAGCGCCCCTCTGTCTTAGTATGTGTAGCCCATGTATCTGATGCGGTCTGGCCAAAAATAGTATGACATATTTTTTTGGTCAGCCAGCATCAGATACATGTGTTTCAGATACTAAGACAGATAGGTGCTATTTGCCTCGCTCGGATGCTTTCTCTAGTGAAATAGATTCAGCCTCTTGCGAATTGAGGGAAAATTATGAAACATGGATAGACACATGTTTTGTCATACCCGTGGTATACTGTCTGATATACCACGGCTGTCAGCCAATCAGCATTCAGCGCTCGAACCACCCAGTTTATAATTACACACAAACCACACCGGCCACATTGTGTGCGTGAGCATTGCAAAATAAATGTACACATACAATAATTTCACTCACACCACTCGTGCGCGTGAACAAGTGTCTGCGTAGCCAAACTAATGTCTCACCATTACGATAACAAGGGAGGTTAGCATTTTGTGGGGGGGTATGATATTTGTGCGTCTGTAACTTTCTCACTCATCATTATTCACGATTCATTCTGGATTATCCGTAATCATGGTAGCATCCACATTCATTTAGAAGTGTTTAGAAACATTACACTTTATATTTTAGTCAGTTAGCAGACGCTCTTATTTTTTCATCAGCCTTCACTGATATTCTACTCTTCTTTACAATAAAAGTGACTCGAAAATGACACATTATTTACCATTCATTTCTATTGGGCACAAAATAATCTGAAACACAACCAAAACAAACAGTAAATGCATCCAATAAATGTGTAGAGTCAAGCTTGATGTAGTAATTGTGTGCTATGAATATGGGACCAAATACTTATATTTTTTTCTACTTTAATACTCAAGAGAATCTGCCCCAATACTTTTGGTCCCCTCCTAAAACGTGGGGACTATGTACAAAGGTGCTGTAATTTCTAAACGGTTCAACCGATATGGATGAAAATACCCTTAAATTAAAGCTGACAGTCTGCACTTTAACCTCATAGTCATTATATCATTTCAAATCTAAAGTGCTGGAGTACATAGCCAAAACAACCAAAAATGTGTCACTGTCCCAATACTTTTGGAGCTCATGATTAAGGTTCAAAATGTTATGGTCCCCCTAAACTGGGTCTGTGCCCCACCTTGGCCACTCCATTCAAAATGTTCTGGACTCCCAAACACAGTTTTATTTTAACTCTTCATTATCTCTGTCGAGACTGTCTGCTTTGCTCTGGGACTCCGAGAATTGCCACTTTACAATTCACTGGTGTTTCTTTTAGCCATTTCAGGAGAGTGTCCTGTTTCCCAGTTCTCCCGGTGCAGTATGGTATTGGTAGCGAGCGTCAGCTGTCTGGTCCCTGCAGGGTAAGCTATGCCGTGGCTGAGCGTCTGAACCAGTGGCCTACTACAGTCTCACGATAATGGAATGCAAGGTGTGTGTGTGTGTGTGTGTGTGTGTGTGTGTGTGTGTGTGTGTGTGTGTGTGTGTGTGTGTGTGTGTGTGTGTGTGTGTGTGTGTGTGTGTGTGTGTGTGTGTGTGTGTGTGTGTGTGTGTGTGTGTGTGTGTGTGTGTGTGTGTGTGTGTGTGTGTGTGTGTGTGTGTGTGTGTGTGTGTGTGTGTGTGTGTGTGTGTGTGTGTGTGTGTGTGTGTGTGTGTGTGTGTGTGTGTGTTTGTGTTTGTGTGTTTGTGTAATGGAATGCACGGCTGCTTTCCCCTCTGGGGCTTTACATGTGGTGATTACACTTCTCCGCAGAGCCAGGGACAAGCAAACGGTACCAGCAAATGGTACCATGACATTACCATTCCCTGGAAGATGCAGGGTGGGATACAACTACATGGAGTTCAACTGGGAAAAGTCAGGTCCCAAGAAACACATCCTGAAACATCCTAAAACACAGAGCCTCTTATCTGGTTGGATAAGAAACATCCATCAATCATACTCCATTCAACACAAAGCACTGATACAGCATTGTATGGTGCCTTCACTGATAACACAGCTCCTAACAAAGGCTGTATTTTGTCTATACTCTAAGGCCCTCAAATTAAACTCTGGACCTCAAAGCCAGTTCCACTGCTTTTTTTATTGTTCCCCTCTAATCACAGACTGATTTAGACCTGGGACACCAGGTGTGTGCAATTAATTATCAGGTAGAACAGAAAACCAGCAGGCTCCGGACCGCATAGGGTAACAGTTGAATTTCCCAAACTCGGTCTTGGGCCCCCCTGGTGCACGTTTTGTTTTTTGCCCTAGCACTACACAGGTGATTCAAATAACCAACTCATCAGCACGCTTTGATTATTTGAATCAGCTGTGTAATGCTAGGGGAAAAACCAAAAACATGCACCCAGGGGGGCCCCCAAGACCGAGTTTGGGAAACCCTGCTCTAAGGCAAGGTTTCCTTGTGATGTTACATTTGATACTGGAGCTCCGAGGCATGCGTCGAAATCGCTAAGCAGTATACTTCGAAGCAGTGTGCCGATGCGTGTATCACTTTATCAGAAGTACGTCACCAATGACGTCCGATGCTTCGTTAGATCACATACTTTTTCAAACCATGTACTGCAAAATGCAAGATCCCACTGATTTCGCTGTGGTTCTGGTGCTTTCTTCGATTCCAAGCTGCTTTCAAACACTGACCTCTACTGGACACCATACTTAAAAATATAGTTATGATTTTGTATAAAAAAGTTTCACCTGACTGGTAACATAGCAGGTAAGGTAGGCAACTATGGAACATTCAGGGACATGATGGTACGAGGTTGAATCCAGTTGAAGGCACACTATTTTGGAAATTGTTTTATGTGAAACCACACTTTCTGCAATGTTGTTCAAATAATGTGTTTTATTTAGTATAGCATAAGCTTCTGTCTTAAGCATCCTAAATAATGCCATAGATTCAGTTTTTGAAAAATAGTAAACTTGAAGGCAAAAAAGGAAGCATGATATAAGATGCGAACCAGCACAATTTGATGAAAGCACCAAAGCCAAACTCAGTCCTGGGCCCCCATTGGGTGCACATTTAGTTTTTTGTCCTAGCACTACACAGCTGACTCAAATAACCAACTCATCGTCATCAAGATTGTATTCTTATAATCAGCTGTGTAGTGCCAGGGAAAAAAACAAAGTTTGGGACCAAGTTTGGGAAAGCTTACTCTAAGGTATTGGAACCAACGCACTGGTAGCCTAAAAACAGCGGTGGTTTAATTTCATTGTGCTTTTCTTTGCAGCATTCAAAGCTGATCTAATTCCTTTTTTTATCAACACATAATCCATGAAAATGAGCTGCGCCAAATTCCCATGATGAATATTCAGGGCCTTCTCTCTACAGGCTTAGTAAATTAAATGGAGCCAACACGATTCATCTAAATGATAATGGAATACCTGGTGAGGCGGGGAAGACTTGGCCCACTGCAACCTTGGAATACATGCCATGGTTTAGTAAAATACTGTACCATCTTCTCACAAACAGGAGGTCAATGGGAAAGGTACTGTAATCATTGTGGAGGCTGCTGAGGGGAGGACGGCTCATAATAATGGCTGGAATAGAGTCAATGGAATGGTATCAAGCATTTGGTTTCCATGAGGTTGATACCCTTCCATTGACTCCATTCCAGCCATTACTATGAGTCATCCTCCCCTCAGCAGCCTCCACTGTAAATATCAAGATGTAAGATTGTGGAGAGAATTGTGAACGTGGCTAGAGTAAAAACTACTGTATCTATCAGCAACTGCAGTGAATTCTTAGCTGGACACCCAGCTACATTTGATAATATCATGAAATATCATAAAATGAGCTTCAAGATCTAAAATGGATATAAGCATGAAGCAATACCCGTTTCGATGGTCAGAATTTGAAGAACGAATAAAGAATGTGTCAAGTTAGAGGCAAGTAAAACCATGGAATAAGAGATCACAGAATGTGACATAATATGGTGACCTTGAAGTACTGTCTATGGTGAATGGGTAAATGGAGTAAGTATGGGTAAGTTTGTGAGTGAGGGACTTACATCTGTCTTGTGTTTCCGTCACATAGCCAGCCCTCGGGGACGCAGGTCACCTGGTCATGGCAGTGAAACTCCCCTACGTCACACAGTATGGGCTCTGGATGGAGGAGAGCGGCTGGAGAGAGGAGATAGAGATGTTATGGAGGGGATGGGATGGGATGGATGGCTTACATGTTTCATTCAAACATGGACCTGTAGTAGCACGAATAGGAAGTGATTGTGTATTTAGCTTGAGGCGGTTCCAGGTTTGTTAAAGGAGATGACGTTATTACATGTACTCTACTACAGGTCCATGTTTGAATGAAACATGTAAGCCATCCATCCCATCCCATCCCCTCCATAACATCTCTGTCTCCTCTCTCCATCCACCCTCCTCCATCCAAAGCCCATCCTCCTCCATGCTTTACAGTGGGAAATACACATGCAGAGATCATCTGTTCACCCACACCGCATGTCACAAAGACACGGCGGTTGGAAGCAAAAATCTCCAATTTGGACTCCAGACCAAAGGACACATTTCCACCGGTCTAATGTCCATTGTACGTGTTTCTTGGGCCAAGCAAGTGTCTTCTTCTTATTGGTGTCCTTTAGTAGTGGTTTCGTTGCAGCAATTCGACCATGAAGGTCTGATTCACACAGTCTCCTCTGAACAGTTGATGTTGAGATGTGTCTGTTACTTGAAATCTATGAAGCATTTATTTGGGCTGCAATTTCTGAGGCTGGTAACTCTAATGAACTTATCCTCTGCAGCAGAGGTAACTCTGGGTCTTCCATTCCTGTCGCGGTCCTGATGAGAGCCAGTTTCATCATAGCGCTTGATGGTTTTTGCGACTGCACTTGAAGACATTTTCAAAGTTCTAAAAATGTTCCGTATTGACTGAACTTTATGTCTTAAAGTAATGATGGACTGTCATTTCTCTTTGCTTATTTGAGCGGTTCTTGCCATAATATGGACTTTTTTGGTTACTACATGATTCCATGTGTTATTTCATAGTTTTGGTGTCTTCACTCTTATTCGACAATGTAGAAAATAGTAAAAATTAAGAAAAACCCTTGAATGAGTAGGTGTTTTAAAACTTTTGACCGGTAGTGTAGTTTGAAGACAGCTGAGTTGGAAAGACTTTCTTTTGAGCTATGTTTTATAGCCTACCTTTTAGGAGTGGGACAAGTTTCAGACGGAGACAAACATGGGTAATCAATATTTATTTCTAGGCAATGTAGAAAATGATGTCATATTTAGGAAGTACATTTCCTTGGAAAGATAACTCCCATGTGATCATCCGCCCATGCATAGGCAGCCTACTCTATTTCATTGAGACCACACATACTGTATACTAGGCGCTTGATCTCGCACGCCCAACTAGGAGAGCAGAGGTATGCTACTTAACTTGAAGCAGAGAACTCTGTGTGTGAATAATGCAACAAATATGTACTTTTAATAGAATAGGTAAGACTAACGCATACAAAGCAGAAAGACGACTGTTTCCAAATAATCTGCGGGACAACAAAAATATTTTCATCCCAAAGTTGTCTGATCTGAAAAGTAAAGGGAATGCAGGGCAGACAACTTTGTGATTAAAATAGTTTTGTTGTCGTGCAGATTATTTGGAAACAGTCATCTTTCTGCTTTGTCCCGCAGTTCATTTTGGTATGTTCTTTTTCACATATACATTGACATTTTGGTAATTTAGCAGACACTCTTATCCAGAGTGACTTACAATCAGTGCATTCAACTAAGGTAGATAAACAATAACATATCACAGTTATAGCAAGTAAAATGTTTCTGTAACCGTTACTGAAAATGTTGTTGCTGTTGTTGCCTACCTTCAAATTTATTTTTGTATTTTAAAACAATTATGTTTTAGTTTATTTTGATCCATTGATCTTTGTGGTACTTTAGAATTGTATTTTGTAATTTTTGCCCATCCCTGACCAAAGTGAAGTCCTGGTCAACTAAAAATTAATCCCAACCTTCCAATAGCAGGGCATCTGTCAGCATGTTGACATGTTTCCCTGCCGGGAGCTGTCAGACACTCTGTGCGATTATTCACACATGCTCAGCTAAAGATTCGACACCACCATGTTACCCACCACTACCTCCTCCTCTCCATCCTGAGGAGAACCAAGAATTTGTTTCAAAGCATTAATGTTCAGGCTCAGGCGTTCAGGCTCAGGCTCAGGCTCAGGCTCGCTCTCGCTCTCTCTCGCTCTCTCTCTCTCACACACACACACTGAATTTCTAACACTACTATGGTTGGTTGGAGGGAGGGAGGGAGGGAGGGAGGGAAGGAAGGGTGTGTGTGTAGGGGGAGGATGGGGGAACAACTTTTCAGCACGTAAGTAGTGGTGATAATTAAATGCACCGCTGCACTATTCCCTATAGTACCCTCAAGCAAATTCACTACCGGGGGACAGATATGAAAAGGTCAACCATCTCATCTTTTACACTTTTTCTTCTATCTAATTCCACCGGTGTCATCCATCGAAAAAATATCGCTGTTTCATTCAAGGTCTTCTTTGAAATATTGAACGTTTTTATGTTATAAAAGGAGCCTCTTCTAAAGATGGCGCATATTGATCATATTGCAAACCCCTGAGTCCTTCCTGACTCATACCCATGTGAGTGGGGACTGGGAATAGAAAATATTGAAGATTATCATTACAAAAAAATCTAATTGGACTATTGCAAGACCTTAATCTTCATATCCAAAGACATGCTAAGGGAGACATTCCTATTCCTAGTATGATAAAA
Organism: Coregonus lavaretus; assembly: GCF_964263955.1. Classification (NCBI taxonomy): domain Eukaryota; kingdom Metazoa; phylum Chordata; class Actinopteri; order Salmoniformes; family Salmonidae; genus Coregonus; species Coregonus lavaretus. The sequence continues at coordinate 131,516 of NW_028162475.1, read as the reverse complement.
CAAAATGTTAAGTGACATTTATAGTAGTCCTTCCAATAAAAATTAGGCACACAGCCATGAAACAAAGTGGCACAGCACTCAACTTCATAACAAATAGTAACATTTGTGTCACTATAATAGGGTAGAGCTGTAGTAAACTTTCCTGAGGGATTTTTGTATTGCTCTAAAATAGATCATTCCCTGTAAGTATTCTGGCCTGACACTGACCTCCTCAACACATGCCTTCATTCACTGTAACAAATTGATGTACATTTACAGCAAAACATTTACAGTTAGCTACTGTAATTCTATATTACAGTACAGTACTGTAAAGAGCAATGCATTATGTTGGCTCAATGGCTTTCTGCTACACTGCTGTAAAATTACAGCAATTTTACAATAAAGTACTATATTACCTGTTTTGCTGTATATTTACAGCAGTATACTGTGAATTCTGATGCATTGTGGGAAAATGTAGGCGGAGAAAGTATCTCTGTCTCATTAACATATTTGTTGCACCCGTTAGTGCGAGTGCTGGACCAATACAACTGAAATGTGGTAGTAGGTCCCTAACAGTTTGTGTGTAGGGGACAGATCAGAGTGGCAAGACCTCAGAGTCTGGGCCCAGTGGGAGTGACGTTTTTGGAGAAAGTGGATCACTGCCTTTTGGCTGATCCATATGTAGTCTCAGGCTGAGTAGACAAGATGTTGGGTACTGTTAAATTGGTGAAGGTAGCTCAAATCAAATTGTATTTGTCACATGCGCTGAATACAACAGGTGTAGGTAGACCTTACCGTGAAATGCTTACATACAAGCCCTTAACCAACAATGCAGTTTTAAGAAAAAAAAAGTTACGGAAATATTTACTAAATAAACTAAAGTTTAAAAAAATGAATGTGCAACAGTAAAATAACATTAATGAGGCTATATACAGGGGATACCGGTACCGAGTCAATGTGCGGGGGTACAGGTTAGTCAAGGTTATTGAGGTAATATGTACGTGGTAGGGGTAAAGTAACTATGCATAGATAATAAACAGCGAGTAGCAGCAGCATAAAAAAAGGAGGGGGTCAATGCAAATAGTCTGGGTAGCCATTTTATTAGCTGTTCAGCAGTCTTATGGTTTGGGGGTAGAAGCTGTTAAAAACCTTTTGGACCTAGACTTGGTGCTCCGGTACCGCTTGCCGTGCGGTAGCAGAGAGAACAGTCTATGACTAGGGTGGTTGGAGTCGCTGGCAATTTTTAGGGCCTTCCTCTGACACTGCCTGGTATAGAGGTCCTGGATGGCATGAAGCTTGGCCCCAGTGATGTACTGGGCAGTACGCACTACCCTCTGTAGCACCTTGCGGTAAGAGGCCGAGCAGTTGCCATACCAGGCAGTGATGCAACCAGTCAGGATGCTCTCGATGGTGCAGCTGTATAACTTTTTGAGGATCTGAGGACCCATGCCAAATATTGTCAGTCTCCTGAGGGGGAATAAGCATTGTTGTGCCCTCTTCACAACTGTCTTGGTGTGTTTGGACTATGATAGTTTGTTGGTGATGTGGACACCTAGGAACTTGACGCTCTCAACCTGCTCCACTACAGCCCCGTCAATGAGAATGGGGGCGTGCTCGGCCCTCCTTTTCCTGTAGTCCACAATCAGAAGAAGAAGAAGAAGAAGAAGAAGAAGAAGAAGAAGATCAGCATGGGAGCAAGTCTCAAACCTTTAATGGTTGAGTGCTAAGCCATGTCCTTTTGATCTGTTTTTCCCTGTTGTCGCTGCCAGTTTAGAAGCGTTTGTTACGGCCTCTACAAGTGCAAGTGATATAAAACACCAACTATTCATTGGTATGCTGTAATATATAATTACATATTCACTGTAAGCAATTGCTGTAATTTTATTACAATACAATTTAACAAAGTATTAATGTTTTGCTGTATATTTACTGCAGGGTTGTGTAAATGATGGTGCACTGTAAAACATTTTTGTGGGAGGCGAAATAATAATAATCATTCACTTATTTCAAGGTGTGCCTTGTAAGTAGCTATATTTGCTGCACCCGTTAGTGAGAATGCTGTACCAATTGAACTGACATGTGGTAGTAGTGCACTAACAATTGAATGTGTATAGTGGACAGAGCAGAGTGGCAGCAAGTCTTAAACTTTAACTGGTTGTGTTTTGTGAAGTCCTTTTGGTCTGTTTTGCCCTGTAATCGCAGCCAGTTTGGAAGCCTTTGTTTAGGCCTGTAGAAGTGCAAGTGACATAAAACACCAAATATTCATAAATATGCTGTACTATAAAAACACATAGCAGCCAACCTGCTTGCACCAATCCCATGTAACGACAGTAAAATACCAATATTATTATTAGCAGCATTTACTTTCTTACAGTATGCAGGTGTATTTTACAGTATTGTACTGTATTGTTATCCTCTGATATTACAGTAACTTACAGGAAGCTGGTGGCAAGTTACTATTAATATTATAGTAACGTTCTTGGCACTAGCCATAGATGGGCAAAGATACATCAAAAGGTATGGTATCTTGTTCCAAATACAAAATACCTTGACTACCAATGTATCCTTCACTACAACAACATTATCAGTAACGGTTTCAGAAACTCTTTACTTGCTATGACTGTGATATGTCTTTTTTTAATCAACCTTAGTTTAAAGCACTGACTGTAAGTCGCTCTGGACAAGAGCGTCTGCTAAATGACCAAAATGTAAAATGTGTGTACATGCAAGTTTATTTCTGTATTAGAAAGTACAAAATACATGTATTCTATTTATACTGTTACAAAATACATGCATTGTACTTCAGGCCAGTGAAATACAAATTACAAAATCATTATTGAAACTATTGAAATAGCTATATCAAATACATGTAACAGAAATACAGCCCATCGTAAACCTTCAATGGTTTACTAACCATTGCGCTTCCAGTAATGCACTGTAAATTCTAGAAATACAGTATGTTGCTGTAGTCAGGTGTTCCAGTAATATGCTGTAAATGTGTCTTTCAGTAAAGGTCCTGTAAATCTAAAGTAATTTACTGGCTTCTGTGCTGCCAGTTTTTACTGTAAATTTACAGTAACCTACTGGCTACTGTGCTGCCAGTAATTTCCTGAAAACATTACAGGAAAGCATTTATTGTTGGTAGCTAGAAGTATTTTAGAGCGAGAGAGAGAGTGAGAGTGTGTGTGTGTGTGTGTGTGTGTGTGTGTGTGTGTGTGTGTGTGTGTGTGTGTGTGTGTGTGTGTGTGTGTGTGTGTGTGTGTGTGTGTGTGTGTGTGTGTGTGTGTGTGTGTGTGTGTGTGTGTGATGGAAATATACTGGGAGACAATGTTATTCACATAAATAGATCTGAAAATACTAAGGTTGAGATTATAAAATATTAGCACAGTCTCCACTAGCGTATACTCTGAGCCATATTTCTAGGTAGGTAGATGGGAAAACACAATGTAGTGTACTTATAATATATGCCATTTAGCAGATGCTTTTATTCAAAGCAACTTACAGTCATGTGTGCATACATTTTACATATGGATGGTCCCTGCAATCAAACCCACAACCCTGGAATTACAAGAGCCATGTTCTACCAACTGAGCTACAAAGGACCACAAAGAACTACTTAGCTCGTTATTGGATGTTTTTGTCGCCCACATCGTGGATGACTACTGCATTACTCATTGTCTTCGCTTCAGTTCATTTTACAGGAGAGAGGAAATAGGGTAATGTTCCACAGCTGGTAAATATTTGGGTAGCCTATGAGGGGTTTTCACCCTGTAATGATGTGCCTGTGAGCTATTTCCCCACGAATGATGCACCCTTCGCCAATTAGTGACAACAATTCAAACTAGACTATACTGTAATAACAAAATATCTGCCTGTTATAGCGCCACCATGTGGTCGATATGAATGTTGTTGAATATGTTGAGCATTGACAGTGTTCGTAACATGTGTACCAAACTTTGTTACAATACGAATGTCTGTGACTGATTTATATGCATTCATGTGCCACACCACACCTACGTGAATGTTTATTTGTCAATAGAGGCCATGTTGTTTTAGGTACTAGTCTGGAATATATTGCGTTCAGAGACCTTTCTCCATAGATTCCACATATCAAGTTGTGTGCAGATCGGTCATTTGGTGCCAGAGGAGTAGCGTTTTAAGTGTTTTTCACCAAATTCAAAATGGCAGAAAATCCATCATGGTGGACCTTATGGGTCCCTGAGGCAAATTTGTTCTTTGTGAGGAGAGGGATCTATGTACTGAATTGAATGACTTTAGGTCAAACGGCGGGGTGTGACATTTCAACGTTTGCATTTTCAATCGCTTGTTATAGCGCCACCATCTTGCCAAAGTGTAATTGTGTAAATCCCTGATCTCTGTGGCAAGAAGCATCATTCATCCAAGTTTCGTCAATATTGAGCCAGTGCTGTCTGATGTACTTACGAACATACTAATGGATGGAGACAGATCCACAGTCCCCTCCCCGATTTTATCATTGGGGACAGTAGGAAATGGAAGAGTCTGGTAATCATTATTTAGAATAATTTGTACCGGTAATTATTTTGTTTGGTTTCGCCAACCTGTTACTTACCACAACCGCTGTGAACTGGCTCTTAAGTGAGTGTGCGCCGGTCAGGTTCACTGTTTTAGCCACAGGTTGTGTGCCTATTAACATTTGGTTTCTCATGTTTTGGGGGTACCTTCAAAGTTTATTGTAAACGCTAATGTTTATGCTAATTCTGTCTTTGTTTTCACAAACGTGTTAAGTGTTGGTCATTGCTATGTGAATTGTGTAGTAGTATTACCTTTCAAGCGTGATCACTGTTCTTTAAGAATGTAGGTCTAGTGGCCTACAGTCTTAGAATTAGTGGTGACTCGAGGAAGTCTGGAGATCCTCAAGAAAAATAACTGAAAGCCACGCCTCAATTCTGATAGGCTGCCACCTCTACAATATATTATTAAAAAAGGTTCAAAATTAAACCCCTCCCATCACAAAATGTTTCCAGTTTGAACCTTTACACAGGAGTTCCTCGAAGACCCTTTTCAGAGTTTTTTAGAGGGAAAAAAATTGGTATGTTGAGTGAGTAAATAAAAAATTGTTATCCACCATCACTGACAACATGAGCGAGCATAAGGGTATAAGTTATCAATATAAACATGAGAGCTAAGGGTTATAAGCTATTAATAGCTTGATTATATGGGGTTGGACCAGGTGTGCTTGGTTTGCAGAAGTCTCTATGGATGTGTCTAGTACCTTTGAAGCTGAATTGATTACCATTGAAGGCAGGGAGGGAGCGGGTGGAGGCTGGTGGTGACTGAGAGGCCATTTACTCTCCTGGCAGGCAGCAGGGGCCATGAAAGAGAGAGAGGGTCTCTTGACCTCAGAGCAGCCAGGGTTTCCATTGATGTGTCTACCTGCTTTCATGCCTGCCTGTCTGCCTGCCTTGAAAGGCAAAGGGCCACATTTGAGTCATTTGGTTGACCTCTCATATCAATTTATCTCCCCTCTCGGATTCAAAAGCCTTTACTCCTTGACTCTCAATCTTTGCTAGCACTGCAGCTCTTGCACCCCATATCGTTTCAGAGTGAAATAGAAATAAATAAGCATTCTATGGAGGGGAAAAAAACAAACCACACAGTGTTGCCGATCCCCAGTAAAATAAATAGGACTATGACTGCATTTGCATGAGAAATAAACATACTGAGTCCGACCACTAACACAGACATTGTATCACTAAATGGTATGGTTATTTGAAGATAATTTCAAACAAACATGAGTGGTGGATGGATAACAGAACAAATAACAGCATAACAAAATGGCAGCTAGCGTAGCAGGCTTTGGTTGGTCGGAAACGTTCAGTGAAGCCTGGTTGGGCACATTATCAGAAGCTTCATTCCTGACACCCTGCATTCGTTATGACGGGCAGAACACCACTGCTCATTAAATCCATTGAACTCTTTGAAACACGGCAGATTTTAGAAAGCAGAACAGAAAGTCTCATTTGGAGACAGGAAGAGAGAGAGGAAAGATGGCTTTCAGAATTGATAGTGAGTAGAACTGGAAAACCATGCAGGTGGCTGATTTTCTAACAGGGAATAAATAACAGACTAATTCTTTTGAAAGTGAAATTATAGTAAAGGTTCAGTATGTTTATTTATTTTTATTTATTAGGGGGTAGATCAGCTTTAATATTGCAGATACAGTGGGGGGAAAAAAGTATTTAGTCAGCCACCAATTGTGCAAGTTGTCCCACTTAAAAAGATGAGAGAGGCCTGTAATTTTCATCATACGTACACGTCAACTATGACAGACAAAATGAGAAAGAAAAATCCAGAAAATCACATTGTAGGATTTTTAATGAATTTATTTGCAAATTATGGTGGAAAATAAGTATTTGGTCAATAACAAAAGTTTCTCAATACTTTGTTATATACCCCTTGTTGGCAATGACACAGGTCAAACGTTTTCTGTAAGTCTTCACAAGGTTTTCACACACCGTTGCTGGTATTTTGGCCCATTCCTCCATGCAGATCTCCTCTAGAGCAGTGATGTTTTGAGGCTGTCGCTGGGCAACACAGACTTTCAACTCCCTCCAAAGATTTTCTATGGGGTTGAGATCTGGAGACTGGCTAGGCCACTCCAGGACCTTGAAATGCTTCTTACGAAGCCACTCCTTCGTTGCCCGGGCGGTGTGTTTGGGATCATTGTCATGCTGAAAGACCAATCTACGTTTCATCTTCAATGCCCTTGCTGATGGAAGGAGGTTTTCACTCAAAATCTCACGATACATGGCCCCATTCATTCTTTCCTTTACACAGATCAGTCGTCCTGGTCCCTTTGCAGAAAAACAGCCCCAAAGCATGATGTTTCCACCCCCATGCTTCATAGTAGGTATGGTGTTATTTGGATGCAACTCAGCATTCTTTGTCCTCCAAACACGACGAGTTGAGTTTTTACCAAAAAGTTATATTTTGGTTTCATCTGACCATATGACATTCTCCCAATCCTCTTCTGGATCATCCAAATGCACTCTAGCAAACTTCAGACGGGCCTGGACATGTACTGGCTTAAGCAGGCGGACACGTCTGGCACTGCAGGATTTGAGTCCCTGGCGGCGTAGTGTGTTACTGATGATAGGCTTTGTTACTTTGGTCCCAGCTCTCTGCAGGTCATTCATTAGGTCCCCCCGTGTGGTTCTGGGATTTTTGCTCACCGTTCTTGTGATCATTTTGACCCCACGGGGTGAGATCTTGCGTAGAGCCCCAGATCGAGGGAGATTATCAGTGGTCTTGTATGTCTTCCATTTCCTAATAATTGCTCCCACAGTTGATTTCTTCAAACCAAGCTGCTTACCTATTGCAGATTCAGTCTTCCTAGCCTGGTGCAGGTCTACAATTTTGTTTCTGGTGTCCTTTGACAGCTCTTTGGTCTTGGCCATAGTGGAGTTTGGAGTGTGACTGTATGAGGTTGTGGACAGGTGTCTTTTATACTGATAACAAGTTCAAACAGGTGCCATTAATACAGGTAACGAGTGGAGGACAGAGGAGCCTCCTAAAGAAGAAGTTACAGGTCTGTGAGAGCCAGAAATCTTGCTTGTTTGTAGGTGACCAAATATTTATTTTCCACCATAATTTGCAAAAAATTCCATTAAAAATCCTACAATGTGATTTTCTGCATTTTATTTTCTCAATTTGTCTGTCATAGTTGACGTGTACCTATGATCAAAATGACAGGCCTCTCTCATCTTTTTAAGTGGGAGAACTTGCACAATTGGTGGCTGACCTAATACTTTTTTCCCCCACTGTACATATCCTTTTTAAAAATAAATTTCCCTTTATTCTTTCCAACCCCACCACCCCTTCCCTAATTGGAGTAAACTAGTGAACAACAATTCTTAGGCCTCTACTTCCAGCTTATACATACTATATACATTTTATGGATACAGTCAATTTTACATTAATTCTATTTAGTTTGTTTTTACTCCTGAATTTCCTCTACCCTCAACCTCTCCAATCATTTTCATCATGTATGCCATATCTTTCTAACTGTGCTCTTTCACAAAAGCTCTCAACCTATAACCTATGTACAGTGGGGAAAAATAGTATTTAGTCAGCCACCAATTGTGCAAGTTCTCCCACTTAAAAAGATTAGAGAGGCCTGTAATTTTCATCATAGGTACACGTCAACTATGACAGACAAAATGAGAAAAAAAAATCCAGAAAATTACATTGTAGGATTTTTAATGAATTTATTGGCATATGATGGTGGAAAATAAGTATTTGGTCAATAACAAAAGTTTCTCAATACTTTGTTATATACCCTTTGTTGGCAATGACACAGGTCAAACGTTTTCTGTAAGTCTTCACAAGGTTTTCACACACTGTTGCTGGTATTTTGGCCCATTCCTCCATGCAGATCTCCTCTAGAGCAGTGATGTTTTGTGGCTGTCGCTGGGCAACACAGACTTTCAACTCCCTCCAAAGATTTTCTATGGGGTTGAGATCTGGAGACTGGCTAGGCCACTCCAGGACCTTGAAATGCTTCTTACGAAGCCACTCCTTCGTTGCCCGGGCGGTGTGTTTGGGATCATTGTCATGCTGAAAGACCCAGCCACGTTTCATCTTCAATGCCCTTGCTGATGGAAGGAGGGTTTCACTCAAAATCTCACGATACATGACCCCATTCATTCTTTCCTTTACACGGATCAGTCGTCCTGGTCCCTTTGCAGAAAAACAGCCCCAAATCATGATGTTTCCACCCCCATGCTTCACAGTAGGTATGGTGTTCTTTGGATGCAACTCAGCATTCTTTGTCCTCCAAACATGACGAGTTGAGTTTTTACCAAAAAGTTATATTTTGGTTTCATCTGACCATATGACATTCTCCCAATCCTCTTCTGGATCATCCAAATGCACTTCAGACGGGCCTGGACATGTACTGGCTTAAGCAGGGGGACACGTCTCGCACTGCAGGATTTGAGTCCCTGGCGGCGTAGTGTGTTACTGATGGTAGGCTTTGTTACTTTGGTCCCAGCTCTCTGCAGGTCATTCACTAGGTCCCCCCGTGTGGTTCTGGGATTTTTGCTCACCGTTCTTGTGATCATTTTGACCCCACGGGGTGAGATCTTGCGTGGAGCCCCAGATCGAGGGAGATTATCAGTGGTCTTGTATGTCTTCCATTTCCTAATAATTGCTCCCACAGTTGATTTCTTCAAACCAAGCTGCTTACCTATTGCAAATTCAGTCTTCCCAGCCTGGTGCAGGTCTACAATTTTGTTTTTGGTGTTCTTTGACAGCTCTTTGGTCTTGGCCATTGTGGAGTTTGGAGTGTGACTGTTTGACGTTGTGGACAGGTGTCTTTTATACTGATAACAAGTTCAAACAGGTGCCATTAATACAGGTAATGAGTGGAGGACAGAGGAGCCTCTTAAAGAAGAAGTTACAGGTCTGTGAGAGCCAGAAATCATGCTTGTTTGTAGGTGACCAAATACTTATTTTCCACCATAATTTGCAAATAAATTCATTAAAAATCCTACAATGGGATTTTCTGGATTTTTTTTTCTCAATTTGTCTGTCATAGTTGACGTGTACCTATGATGAAAATTACAGGCCTCTCTCATCTTTTTAAGTGGGAGAACTTGCACAATTGGTGGCTGACTAAATACTTTTTTCCCCCACTTTACCTATTATGGACACAGTATGCTTACATTATTCGTCCCATCCTTCAACTCCATTCAACACCACCCATCTATCTCTTAAAACCATCCATATTGGATTTCTATTTGCAATATATTTTTCAACTGTACTGTGATGTTTTACAAAAGTTCTGAACCTTTCTATTCTCATTGTTTCTACAGATTGTAAATTGAAAATAAACATTTTTGCTAAAAGTATTATTATATTATTGATCGATTGACTATGACTTTTCAGATCACCCAGTAGTGCTATCTGCAGGGTTAGCTCCAGGTAAATATTGCAATCCTTTAGCCATTCCTGGACCTGTGTCCAAAAACAGGCTACAAATGGACAGTACCAAAACAAATGATCTAATGATTCTGTCTCTTCGCAGCAAAATATGCAGAGCTGGGAAGATTGTATCCCACATAAAAATAACATTCTATTGGTAGCAAGAATTGTATATAATAATTTAAATTGAACAATTCTAAGTCTTGAATCCGGCGTCGTTTTGCGTATCAGTTCATAAACACTATGCCATGGGATCTGTACGTCAAAAATCTCTTCCCAACTATTTTGCAATCTATATGGGACAGCTGTCAATCCTTTGGTCCTTAAATACTTTTTATACTTTTTTATTTATCACAGTTTTCTTTCACCAATTATGTTCTTTAATGCAAGGCCGACAGACAAGTTCCTTACTTTTTCCCCCTTCCACTTTCCTCTTCCATTTTTGCAGTAATGCTGCAATTATTTGGTAGTATTTTTGGGTAGAGCAGACATTTCCATATGTTTTGTTAGCTGCATGTGCGACATAACTCCACCAGTCCTACCGATGATATAATTTACGAAGATTATACATTTTTTAAACATTTTGTCCCCCAAATTTTTTTAAATCAATTTGTATATTTCAGTTTAACCACAATATTTGTTGCATTATTTGTTCTGTCGTTTCTGGAGGATTAAACCAACTTTGTATGGCTTGTTTTAGAAATAGTGATATTTGGGAGATTATTTCCTTTTCTAGGTTCAGTATGTTGATTAATCGCGAGATACTATACTGTAAATTCATCATTAAGATACAGAACTGTGCTTCATTAATTGAAACAGTGGCGGCTCCTGAAAAAATTCTCAGGAGGGGCAATTTTTCTGATGATTTAGGTGACCTACACACATTTTAAAAAAGATATGTCCAGCAACAACATGAAGACAGGGGCAGCATATAAGTCAATACCAGAAGCATTTATTGACTGATCTGGGGAGATGGATTCCAGTTTCTGTGACAGATTATAAATAATCTCTGATGCCTTTGTTATATTAGCTTTTGGTTGAATGTACTGTCGTAGTAAATATATAATGTTATAGCTTGGTCTGACTAAAATCTTGTGCATGACCCATTTTGTGTTGGGCGTTTGTTTTCAATCAATGCTATCCTATAACAATGGACAAAAGAGTCCTATCTTGTCAGCCTTGTCAGCAGGTGGCCAAGGACAACACCCATGCCATAGGTCTCTCAGTTCTTCCAACTCACGAGTTCTTGCTCTGAGGACACACACACACACACACACACACACACACACACACACACACACACACACATCATCACTGATAACACACACACACACACACATCATCACTGTTAAACACACACACACACACACACAAAAATCCCCTCTCTTTAGGCTGAACATTTGAAGACAGAGAACCCGACTCAGAGCCAATGCAACAGTGGAGGGGACCTCGCCCAACTCATCAGGACCAATCAGAAGATCAGAACTACTAGATTCAACCTACATCATTTATTGTATAAAATGTCTGCACACAATGTTTTCGGGGCTCTCTTCTCCCTAAGAGTTTGACGAACGAGTCCGTGCACGCGATTCCAGATATCTTTACCTCTGAATAAACTGCCTTTATTATACCATATCCACCCTGTCCAAAGTCTCTACTTGGTCTCAGTTCTCCAGTAAACTTGTGATTATCAACAGTACACAACGGTAACAAACAATTGGGGGAACTCACGGATGACACAAGTTCAACAGAAAGCAGTTCAATGTCGGGGTACAGAGTCGCTCTCTTACCAGGATCGCGGTCCGCTCTGACCAGGGTGAAGCCGGCCGGCTCCACTTCTCTGTCCGGGACTCTGTCATCCAGCCAAGTCTCCCAGCTGTATTGGGATTCCGCTGCCAGCAGCGTTTTCATTATTTAGTCCGTTCGTAGCGGGTATGTACACGATCAACAAGATCAGTCCAAAACCAACCACTGGAAATCCATGGTTGGCAGAATGTTTGTAAACTAAGTCTACAAATTAAAAACATAAAATAACGCCACACTGCAGGTCGCAACAGAGACGCTGCTAGCCGCTATTGTCTTAGTTACGTTCATGGTTACGTCACGTATGACGAAAGCGCGTAAGTGCAAGCCCACAGACACCCATAGAGAATGTATTGAGAGCTTTGAAATTTGAAAAAAATAGATTTTACATGACAGGCTATGAGAGACTTCTGGGCGATTTTCAACCTGACTGAAATCGCCCCAAAAACGGGCGGGGCCATTTGAAGCACGACTTTAGCCTGATTTGACATTTAGTGGCAGTCAGATCAGATTACAACACTGATAACTACTGTTGCCGTGATATAATTGATTAGAAAAAAAATCCCTTCCTTTTCCCGTTTGGCAGTGCGTCGCCCATATCGCCCTATTGAACAAGCCGTCCCTGAATTGAAACCCTACTACCATTATTCATTACAGAGCAGAGTGGACTTCATAATAACTTGGTGCTGTATCGCAAACCAATAGGATGACAATTATGATAAAAGTCCAATCCGATTCCATTAAATCTCAAAATGTAATATAGGCCTACTCAGTGGAAAGGGCTGAAAAAAGGCTTGACACTTGACATCAGAACATCCAACATTTTAGTAATTTAGCAGACGCTCTTATCCAGAGCGACTTACAGTTAGTGAGTGCATACATATTTTCGTATTTTTTATACTGGCCCCCCATGGGAATAGAACCCACAACCCTGGCGTTGCAAGCGCCATGCTCTACCAACTGAGCTACACGGGGCCCGTGTAACAATTGACTGATAAAGAGCAGGCCCTCTAATAGAAAATACATTACTTGATCCTCATTGCCCTTATTAAACTTTTCCTCTGCCATTCGGTGTTCCCTCCCTCCCTCCTAACCATGGCTAAACCTCATAACCATAATATATCCCTACGCAGGGACTAAATATACACAAAAGAGAATGGAACTCTGCAACAACACAATGCTGGAGAGACTAGTTTAATTAAATTCCAACTGCATTATTGAAAAACATATATTTAAGATTAACATTTGTCTTTGCTCAGTGTTGTTTGCTTGTCAATTTGCTTCTAAGACATAACCTCTCCACAATGTTCCCCTACAGGTTGTGTGTGAATGTGGAACCGACAGTCCAGTGACAGTCCAATGAATCCTCAACTGGCATCAGGCACTGAAGTTCATATGTAGTGAACAAATGTAAGTGCCGTAAAACTTCAATTAAACAATGAGTTTCAAATAGCCGCCTGTCCCTTTAATAGCCAGGCATTAGCACACATTTCAGCAAATTAACTCCTGTTTCAAATAAACAGTGTGTCTAAATTAATTGTTTACGAGGTTACGATGGACACAGCTCTGATACTCCCACGTGCATAAAAAAAAGTACATTCTGTTGCTAGCCATGGCGCCTCCAAAAAGAAAACACAACATAAATTGAGTGAGTACCGGTACCACTCTCCTTGGTGCTGAAGCACAGAATCGGGGGTGTATGATAGGCAGCCTTTATAAGTCTGATCTGCAATGGATTTGTTATTATGATGTTTATACTGGTCATACTGGTCACAATAAACAGTGTGGTAGACTTTTCAACATTTTATTGAGCAAAAGCTATGTGCATTAAAGAAATAGAAGCCTACCTCAAATAGAAGCCGTGTGTTCAGTGATTGAAGCATATAAATGCCCGGGCTATTAATTGAAGTTTTACGGTAAACACACACACACACACACACACACACACACACACACTGACTCCTCTTCCTGGCCAGCAGTGGGTCATATACCGATCACTGCACCTGTACACAGCCATTCTGAAATTAGCCAATCCAACTACCTCATCCCCATATTGTTATTTATTTTGCTAATTTGCACCCCAGTATCTCTATTTGCACATCATCTTTTGCACATCTATCATTCCAGTGTTAATATGAAATTGTAACTATTTTGCACTATGGCCTATTTATAACTTATAACTTACTACATTCGCACACACTGTATATATATTTTCTGTTGTATTTTTGACTTTGTTTTGCTTACCCCATATGTAACTCTGTGTTGTTGTTTTTATCGCACTGCTTTGCTTTATCTTGGCCAGGTCGCAGTTGTAAATAAGAACTTGTTCTCAACTGGCCTACCTGGTTAAATAAAGGTGAAAAAAATATACATTATGGATGAGAGGAGAAGGATATTTGCCAAACTGAGCAGGTTATTAAGAATATAACCACACCGCAGCATGGACGTATTCAAGCCCTATCCTAATCTTCATATAATATCTGCCATGAATCCCAATGCAGAGCCAATGTCATGCATCTCAATGCTGCTGCCTGTCGTTAACACTCTAATGAATCTTTATTACAGGCTTATCTCTCATGGTGACACCCGCCATGTGGTATTTAGAACCCAAATGCCATCCACGTTGACTCTGATCAGGAATATGAAGATGTGAGAGCTCCATTACTTTGTTCTTTGTAATAAATGATTTCAGAATTTCACTCATTTTTCTGGCTTCCACCCATATGGAATTATGTGAATGTCATCAGTATTGAAATAAGACTTAGTCCATTTCCCTCAGTCCAAGAATAATGGATGTAAGGGTAGATAAAGTGACTGCATGCATAGCCAACTCATTAGCATACTGTTTTGCGTGAGAGAAAATAATGACGTACAAAGGAGAGAAGAATGCGTTTTACAAATTACAAATTCCATTAAGCACTTTAACTAGCCGGAGGAAAATCATGTCAGACTCTACCGGGGGACCTTTCTCACATGGCAACATGGAGCAGCAGCAACAACTCTGCATCCTAAATGAACTGGGTCAGAAATCAATGAGAAAGGACAACATGGTCTTCATTAGACACAGCCTGACCTTCAATGTTGGGGGGGGGGGGGTGTATAATGCGTAAGTACCCCCTGTATATAGCTGTTAGAACCCTACTGTTATTTTATTTTAATACTGCTCTTTCATTATTTTGTATTTTGTATTTTTTACTTAACACTTTTTCTTTTCTTAAAAACTGCATTATTGGTTAAAGGCGTGTAAGTAAGCATTTTACAGTAATGTCTACACCTGTTGTATTTGGCGCATGTGGCAAATACAATTTGATTTGATTTGATTTGATTTTGATCTAGCAATCCAAAGATTCCTTGTTTGAATCTCATCATAGACAGCTTTAGCACTTTAACTACTTAGCCACTTTTCAACTACTTTCTAGCTACTTTGTAACTACTTTCCATAACCCTAACCTTAACCCTTACTCCTAAACTTAACCTTAACCTTAACCCTAACACTAACTCCTAGCCTAGCTAACGTTAGCCACCTAGCTGGAATTTGTAACACATTGTATGTGTTGCAAATTCGTAAAATATAATACGAATTGTAATGCGTAACATATCATACGAAACGGATGGTGAACATCCACAAATTAATACATATGATACAAAACGTAACATATAATACTCTGATTTATGTACAGAATAATACAAAATGCTCTGAGACCAGGTTGCTGAGAAGGGTCACTTTTATTTTCTCTGCAGCAGCAGGTCCATGTCAACACATTAGCAGAGGAAGTGAACAACCAGTAGGAAAAGTTTCAGAGGAGAAAGACAATGCTGGAATAGCCTCCTTGCTCCTTGGCATAATTCCACAGAGTAAACATTGAATGATTCATGAGAATGATCTTAAGATGTGTGGTCCTTTGCTTCCCTTTTGGCTCCACATGCAAGACAAAGCATTATAGCAAAATGCGACTCACAGCGGAAGTACAGGGTTATTGAATCATAGCGGTAGTAATTGTTATTTGGCAAGTCAGAGCTGAACGCTCATATTATCACAGGCGGGGTAAAAATGTTGTTCAGCAAATGTTACTTGAGGCTGCGCTCCCTGAGTGAGAATCAAAAGTCTCTGTAAACCAGATCATTGTCACCGATTCTTACATGTCAACATTTAAGATGCAATGAAAGCCTCTATAAGCCATAGATTCAACCAAGCCAATTCTTTAGATGCAACACAACACATAATACATCCTAAGTACCTATTCTGTATACAGTCGTGATCAAAAGTTTTGAGAATGACACAAGTATTGGTCTTTACAAAGTTTGCTGCTTCAGTGTTTTTAGATATTTTTGTCAGATGTTACTATGGTATACTGACGTATAATTACAAGCATTCCATAAGTGTCAAAGGCCTTTATTGACAATTACATTAAGTTTATGCAAAGAGTCAATATTTGCAGTGTTGACCCTTCTTTTTCAAGACCTCTGCAATCCGCCCTGGCATGCTGTCAATTAACTTCTGGGCCACATCCTGACTGAATTTGTGGGTTTTTGTTTGTCCACCCACCTCTTGAGGATTGTCCACAAGTTCTCAATGGGATTAAGGTCTGGGGAGTTTCCTGGCCATGGACCAAAAATGGTGATGTTTTGTTCCCCAAGCCACTTAGTTATCACTTTTGCCTTATGGCAAGGTGCTCCATCATGCTGGAAAAGGCATTGTTCGTCACCAAAATGTTCTTGGATGGTTGGGAGAAGTTGCTCTCGGAGGATGTGTTGGTACCATTCTTTATTCATGGCTGTGTTCTTAGGCAAAATTGTGAGTGAGCCCACTCCCTTGGCTGAGAAGCAACCCCACACATGAATGGTCTCAGGATGCTTTACTGTTGGCATGACACAGGACTGATGGTAGCGCTCACCTTGTCTTCTCCGGACAAGCTTTTTTCTGGATGCCCCAAACAATTGGAAAGGGGATTCATCAGAGAAAATTACTTTACCCCAGTCCTCAGCAGTCCAATCCCTGTACCTTTTGCAGAATGTCAGTCTGTCCCTGATGTTTTTCCTGGAGAGAAGTGGCTTCCTCGCTGCCCTTCTTGACACCAGGCCATCCTCCAAAAGTATTCGCCTCACTGTGCGTGCAGATGCACTCACACCTGCCTGCTGCCATTCCTGAGCAAGCTCTGCACTGGTGGTGCCCCAATCCCGCAGCTGAATCAACTTTAGGAGACGGTCCTGGCGCTTGCTGGACTTTCTTGGGCGCCCTGAAGCCTTCTTCACAACAATTGAACCTCTCTCCTTGAAGTTCTTGATGATCCGATAAATTGTTGATTTAGGTGCAATCTTACTAGCAGCAATATCCTTGCCTGTGAAGCCCCTTTTGTGCAAAGCAATGATGACGGCACGTGTTTCCTTGCAGGTAACCATGGTTAACAGAGGAAGAACAATGATTTCAAGCACCACCCTCCTTTTAAAGCTATTCTAACTCAATCAGCATGACAGAGTGATCTCCAGCCTTGTCCTCGTCAACACTCTCACCTGTGTTAACGAGATAATCACTGACATGATGTCAGCTGGTCCTTTTGTGGCAGGGATGAAATGCAGTGGATATGTTTTTTGGGATTAAGTTCATTTTCATGGCAAAGAGGGACTTTGCAATTAATTGCAATTGATCTGATCACTCTTCATAACATTCTGGAGTATATGCAAATTGCCATCATAAAAACTGAGGCAGCAGACTTTGTGAACATTAATATTTGTGTCATTCTCAAAACTTTTGACCATGACTGTAGAGGTAGATGGCAGCACAGCCAGAAAAATGCATATGCATGACAATGTGCAGTTAGTTAGTAAATGTGGTGGTTAATAATCATATGGCCCTATTCCAAGCTGTGTCCAAGGTCAACCTAATCACTGTGTCCTATCAGAGAACTCAATTTTATCTGGTTCCTATAGAGGATTTATGTCCCTAACCACATCACAATGACCAATCACAGTGAGTAATGGGTGCTTCATGAGACAGGATCTTTGTCAAGCTGGGGGGTGAACTGCCAGTCAAGGTTCTGTTGGGGCTCATCTTTTTGTGATGGGGCGGGGGGTTGTGTGTGCATGTGCGTGTGTATCCTACATTAGAAGCATCCATCATCTGTGTTGTAGAGTCAGAGTGAGAGCTGTTACTGTGAGGGATGGATTACCTCTGCCGTGGCCCTGCCAATGCAGTGTCTGCAAAGAGCTATCGATTACCCATCAACTTCACTTTGCTAAGCAACATGTCGCTGTGTAGGTGACAAAGGGCGACTCCACTTATATATAGTGCATAGATAAAGAAGGATAAGAACCTGACAAAACTGAACTACCTTTGAAAATCTATGTATCTTATAGTCAAAATGCATCAATATTTTGGTACACAGCAAATTCTCCAGTGTTAAATCAACACTGAAAGAGTGGGACCATATACACACTGGAACCAGTTTTAACACACTGCTTAGTGTAAAACCTTATTTGAATATTTCCCAGAGTGCCTTGCCTTTTGAGTGACTTGTAAAGTTACCCCCCAGGACTATATTTGTTAGTGACCGAGACACGGTTGTTGCATTCTTACATTGTTAGTCCTGTGGTCTTCACCATATGTTATAAAGAAAACAATTCCATAAGGCCTTATTTTGAGCGCCTAGTTTTACCCTAACACAGGGGCCTGAAACTCAAACAAATCACTTTGATCCAAAATCATCATTATATTTCCCAGCATAATCTACTGCAGGTTGATTTTTTTTTATACATGTGTTTTTGTGTGTACATTGATTTATTGATTCATCTTATGCTAGACAAAGATAAATAACATACATTTTTGTAAACTAATCCAATCAAATTAGTTTGATTTTTTGCACCCATTACTGAAATGGCTGTTCCAGTTTGAATGGCTTATGTTGTCTCCTCACAATGTCCCTGAAACAGGCAGTGATTCTGAATGCAACTTGCAGGTGAATGAAAATCCCAAATCTTAGATATCCTAACTCTGGGTGGATTACAATATGAATTACACATCACTTTGCAACTCAGCATAATGTGACTTGCAGGTAGGGTTGCAAAATTCTGGTAGCTGTCCCAAAATTCTCAGGGTTAGGGAAAGTTACTGGAAATGTGCAACTCTACTTGCAGGCTTGATGTGGCATGGTATCCATGAGTGTCAAGCCACCGTGTTAAGGTTACACTATGCCTCTTGAGATATATAATTTATTGCCATAATGGTAACATTCACCTACAAACTCACTTGGTGAAGACCACAGGACTGGAAATTAATACATTCAACAACCCTATCTCTGTTACTAACAAATACATTCATGGGTGGTAACTCTACAATTCCCTCAAAAAGGCATGGCACACTGGGAAATTATATTGGCGGCATAGTTTACTGGGGGCGTTGAGTTCAGTTAGTTATTTTTGTGCCACCTGTGAGTTGAAGTGTACCAGTTTAAGTGGTGTATGGTAGGGGTACAATATTACCACTTACAAGAAAAAAATAAGCTTTTTCACTGTGGTGGTACCCTATTTTGTATATACCTATAACTTAAGATAGAAATCAAGCGTTTGTACACCTTCAGGAACAAATCAAAGAAATATATGTCATGTATATTTGAGTAGACCAAAAAATATTAATCAATGTATAAGCACAAACATAGATATTGAAACAAACAATTCAAAAAATCAACCTGCAATAGAGCATGCTGGGAAATATGATAATGATGGGTGTGGTTTTAGTTTACAGTGATATGTATGAGTTTCAGGCCCCTATAGGGTAAAACTACGCCTTCAAAATAAGATCTTCTGAAATACGAATTGTAATTGTGCAAAGAAACAACACTCACTTGTAATCTCATTTGGTGAAGTCCATAGTACAGAAACTGGATGAATGCAAAAACAATGTCTCTGTCACTAACAAATACAGTCATGGGTGGTAACAATTCTCTCGAAAGGCAAGACACTCTGGGAAATATTTGAATAAAGTTTTACACTAAGCAGTGTGTTAATTTAAAACTGGTTCCAGTGTGTATAAGGTCCCACTCTTTCAGTGTTGATGTAACACTGGAGAATTTGCAGTGTAGGGCTACATTGTCAAACTAAAGTACTGAACTCTACCAGGTAAGCGCCATGCTCTACCAATTGAGCTACAGAGGACCACATATTCATGGATGACCTGTGAGTAATGTGTTACTCTACATTTAGATTGTATACTGCAGCTGCATATGGTATGTTCAAAGCCAGGAAGATACACACAGCAACTGTATGGATGTGAATATGTCTAAATGACAAATTGTACAGCCGGCGAGAAGATATATTGTTACTCTTATCACTGAGAAGGGTATAACAGCTAACTGATAACCAGGCGGATTTTTGATGTCCTCAGGATTGCCAGAATAGAAAAGGTTTGGCTTCCTGATCCAACAGAAATACACTACCAGTCAAAAGTTTTTACATACCTACTCATTCAAGGCTTTTTCTTTCTTTTTACAATTTTTTACATTAATAGTGAAGACATCAAAACTGTGAAATAACACATATGGAATCATGTAGTAACCAAAAAAGTGTTAAACTAAATATATTTTATATTTGAGATTCTTCAAATAGCCACCCTTTGCCTTGATGACAGCTTTGCACACTCTTGGCATTCTCTCAACCAGCTTCACCCGGACTGCTTTTCCAACAGTCTTGAAGGAGTTCTCACATATGCTGAGCACTTGTTGGCTGCTTTTCAGGTGTGCCTTCTTAAAAGTTAATTTGTGAAATTTATTTCCTTCTTAATGTGTTTGAGCCAATCAGTTGTGTTGTGACAAGGTAGGTGTGGTATACAGTATGTAGCCCTATTTGGTAAAAGTCCAAGTCCATATTATGGCAAGACCAGCTCAAATAAGCAAAGAGAAATGACAGTCCATCATTACTTTAAGACATGAAGGTCAGTCAATCTGGAAGATTTCAAGAACTTTGAATGTTTCTTCAAGTGCAGTAGCAAAAACCATCAAGCGCTATAATGAAACTGGCTCTCGTGAGGACCGCCACAGGAAAGGAAGACCCAGAGATACCTCTGCTGCAGAGGATAAGTTCATTAGAGTTACCAGCCACATAAATTGCAGCCCAAATAAATTCTTCACAGAGGTCAAGTAACAGACTCATCTCAACATCAACTGTTCAGAGGGGACTGTGTGAATCAGGCCTTCATGGTCAAATTGCTGCAAAGAAACCACTACTAAAGGACACCAATAATAATAAGAGACCTGCTTGGGCAAAGAAACACGAGCAATGGCCATTAGACCGGTGGAAATTTGGCCTTTGGTCTGGAGTCCAAATTTGAGTTATTTGGTTCAAACCACCGTGTCTTTTTTGATACGCGGTGTGGGTGAACGGTTGATCTCCGCATGTGTGGTTCCCACAGTGAAGTAGGGAGGAGGAGGTGTTATGGTGTGGGGGTGATTTGCTGGTGACACTGTCTGTGATTTATTTAGAATTCAAGGCACACTTAACCAGCATTGCTACCACAGCATTCTGCAGCTTACTTTCTGTGGCTTTTGGTGACCTTTGTCAAAGAGGGAAGGATCAACTTCTGATGGATCCTCAGTTGAAATAGTTGGGTTTCTTCCTGGAAATTATTGATGACATCTGAGTCTTGGGGGTTGGATGAGGGGTTATGAAATTTGAAATGCAAATTGGATGGATATTGAGGTTAAGATGACATTATAGCTGACATTATAGTGGTCAATATTACTAGGCCCCAACCGCATATGTATGATAATACAGTCAGTCCATTGCTGTTTTGTATGACCTTTCACTGATACATGTTTGTACAGTCATTACATACAAACATGGACGAGCATCATGGTGTCGTGTGTATAGCATCCCCAAGGATGAATTGCTCTTGTCTCAATCTTCTCATCTTTTAGCTGTGAAGTAACAGAGGGAGAGAAACCCCGGGACAGCCAGACATTTTATATTCCCTTCTTTATACCTTCTATCAAGGAGAGCTATGAAAGATCAAATTGATTGTCATTTGGTGAATTAGATACATCTTCTCCTCTCTCTGTTCTCAGGGTTTTTAGGGCATTTAAAAGAGGATGATATGGCCTCTCCTTGATAGACTTGAATTAAAACATCCCAGCCCTGGTAACATCAATCTCATAATTTTGGCTGTTTATTCTAATCTTGCATTGCCAACTGTAACACTAGTATAGGTTTCTAGTCTAACATTTACCTACGGAGGAACAAAACATTAAATATATAGGTAGTCCAGATGACAAATTATCTCTGTTTCTAGTATAGCAACATAATACCTTCAGCCTTCAGAAGTTGTAGGCTACATGAACAGAAGACCCAAGTATTGATAGCAGATCATTTAAAAACAACAAAATATTATGCATTTAATACTACAATTAAACAACGTAAACTGTAATATTACTCAAAATATGTATTGCCTACTGGTAATTAAAGGGGAGGTCATCACCCAGTACAGTAGCCTACAATACAGTCTCACTCTGGGGATTTTACACATACCAGACTTGATTACCGACATCTCATCTAATAACAAATCTCATCCCCTGGTTGGTGTCTGCAGGCCAGATAGGACCATCTTCCTACTCTCTTCAAAATGCTGGGTTAAAAACATCCCAATTTGGATTATTTGGTAAACCAGCAATGGGTACATTTTGGACAGAACAAAAGCTGGGTTACTTTGACCCAGACAGTTGGGTTGTTAAGGTTACACAAACATGGGTTAATTTAACCATCAGTTGTGTATTTTTTGCTGTCATGCTGGGTTGACGTAGCAGCTGGGTATTTTTTAATGTAATTCTTAGGTTATTTTCAGGAGGCATAGCTTATTAGGGTAGTTGCTTTCAGCTAGATCTTATTGGCCACCCGTGACGTAAATATAATTCCTGTTCATGTTATTAAGTTTACATACTGCAAATTCAAATGTTCCTTATATTTTTGTGCATTTCACACATTTGTCTATAATAATGTGATTATTTATGACATATTATATGAAAGTACAAAACCTTACTAAATAATAAGGTATGTCACCTTATTTTATCCGAACAATAGGATTTACATAAGCTTTAAAGGAACTCATACACCGCTGTAAGGCTCATTGAAACTATAAAAATATTACTATCCAACATAAATATGTGCTAACTAGACAACAGAACAGATGAACAGGAATGACATTTAGCCTCATGGGTGGCTAAAAAGGATGAGCTAATAGCCACACCCTCTTAAACTACGCCTCCAGTCTTCTGATCTGACTCGCTGGGTCATATCTCCATAACCCAGTACCAATAACCCAGCAACCAGCATCAATAACCCAGAAGTTTTTTAAGAAAACAACCCAACTAAGTGACCCAACGCCTGCAACCCAGCAGTTGGGTCAACCAAACAAGCCAACATTTATTTAATTTTGAACAGAAACCCACAAATGTGTTACAGGAACCGTTAATGCAGCCAAATGAGTTTAGCTTCAGGCTCAGAAATGAAAAACCATTGTATACTCAGTCTTCTTTAACAAGTCTTAAGTTTTGCTCATCATTTCCTTATCTTACTTTAGCTGCAGGGCAGAGGCTGGGGCAGAGGCTGCATATGCACACATACAGTTAGGAATGCATGGTTATGAATGCACTCTTCCACAAATGACATAGGCAAACAGTGGCATGGCAACACAACCTTTGGTTAAGTATAAGAATAGTAAGAAATCTTGATATTTGTCAATTTTTAGAGCCATAGCTGCTAAACCTCTAGTCTGTTGGATGAATAATTTTAATTTTCTTAAATTGTTTTAAATAATGATTTATTATAAACTCTCAGACAAGCTACTCAGTGCTGGTCCCTGAGGACAATGTGATTGGCTGTTTTTTCTAGCATCTCAGTGGTGTATTGATTCATCAGTCTTTCAATCAGCAATTAACTTTCTAAATAATGAGTCCAATCTCCCAATTAAAAAGTAAAACAACAGCAGGGCTGTCTTTGACCAGATTAGCATCCCGCCGAGCCCAAGTCTACATGTCTGATGTCTAGCCCACCTTTCTCTGCAGTAGGATTTATATAGGATTTATTAATTAATTTATCAACAGTATTCCAGTATAAAACCACAAGCTGCATGACCTGTTTTAACTATGTGAAATGCAGACGTAACAATTAATTGGCACTATTTATTCATGATCATCTCTTCCCAAACATATATCAATATCAAATAAAACCGTCTGCTTCTCTTCTCCTCTAGCGGTTGGATATGAAATGCTCTGGTGACATTTTTTTATGTTACGTTCAAATCTCAATTTACTACAATTATATTGTCTCATACTGAAGTCTAATAGGACAGGGTTATGAGAAACATTAGACGCGACATGTGCGCCCCGTTTTCTAATGAAATGAAACTAAACAGATCTGCTAAAGCTGCCTTCCAGCTGTGAGCCTGGGCTCCACTCACTGAGGGAGAAACTGGAAACTTTACATTTCATTCATTTAGAGCAGGTGTATCTTAATCACAGGCATATGTGGTGGTACTGTCAGTCAGCAGGAATGATACACAGATATATCACATTAGTGAGAGGGAAGGGGTTTAGTAGAAATATTTATGTTTGTTTTATCCTTCATTTTCAGACTGATTTCCTGGATGCTGTTTCTCTACTGGGTGTCAATATTCTATAGAAATCCAGTCAGCAAACAAAAATGTCTGTTCAACAATCAAATCAATTTGTTTTTGTACTTACAGTACAAGTCAAAAGTTTGGACACACCTACTCATTTTAGTGTTTTTTTCTTTCTTTTTACAATTTTTTACATTAATAGTGAAGACATCAAAACTGTGAAATAACACATATGGAATCATGTAGTAACCAAAAAAGTGTTAAACTAAATACATTTGTGTAAATGTAAATGTAAATGTAATACATTTTATATTTGAGATTCTTCAAATAGCCACCCTTGGCCTTGATGACAGCTTTGCACACTCTTGGCATTCTCTCAACCAGCTTCACCTGGAATGCTTTTCCAACAGTCTTGAAGGAGTTCTCACATATGCTGAGCACTTGTTGGCTGCTTTTCCTTCACTCTGCTGTCCGACTCATCCCAAACCATCTCAATTTGGTTGAGGTCGGGGGATTGTGGAGGCCAGGTCATCTGATGCAGCACTCCATCACTCTCCTTCTTGGTAAAATAGCCCTTACACAGCCTGTAGGTGTGTTGGGTCATTGTCCTGTTGAAAAACAAATGATAGTCCCACTAAGCCCAAACCAGATGGGATGGCGTATCGTGGATTACAACAAGTGCTCAGCATATGTGAGAACTCCTTCAAGACTGTTGGAAAAGCATTCCAGGTGAAGCTGGTTGAGAGAATGCCAAGAGTGTGCAAAGCTGTCATCAAGGCCAAGGGTGGCTATTTGAAGAATCTCAAATATAAAATGTATTACATTTACATTTACATTTACACAAATGTATTTAGTTTAACACTTTTTTGGTTACTACATGATTCCATATGTGTTATTTCACAGTTTTGATGTCTTCACTATTAATGTAAAAAATTGTAAAAAGAAAGAAAAAAACACTAAAATGAGTAGGTGTGTCCAAACTTTTGACTTGTACTGTAAGTACAAAAACAAATTGATTTGATTGTTGAACAGACATTTTTGTTTGCTGACTGGATTTCTATAGAATATTGACACCCAGTAGAGAAACAGCATCCAGGAAATCAGTCTGAAAATGAAGGATAAAACAAACATAAATATTTCTACTAAACCCCTTCCCTCTCACTAATGTGATATATCTGTGTATCATTCCTGCTGACTGACAGTACCACCACATATGCCTGTGATTAAGATACACCTGCTCTAAATGAATGAAATGTAAAGTTTCCAGTTTCTCCCTCAGTGAGTGGAGCCCAGGCTCACAGCTGGAAGGCAGCTTTAGCAGATCTGTTTAGTTTCATTTCATTAGAAAACGGGGCGCACATGTCGCGTCTAATGTTTCTCATAACCCTGTCCTATTAGACTTCAGTATGAGACAATATAATTGTAGTAAATTGAGATTTGAACGTAACATAAAAAAATGTCACCAGAGCATTTCATATCCAACCGCTAGAGGAGAAGAGAAGCAGACGGTTTTATTTGATATTGATATATGTTTGGGAAGAGATGATCATGAATAAATAGTGCCAATTAATTGTTACGTCTGCATTTCACATAGTTAAAACAGGTCATGCAGCTTGTGGTTTTATACTGGAATACTGTTGATAAATTAATTAATAAATCCTATATAAATCCTACTGCAGAGAAAGGTGGGCTAGACATCAGACATGTAGACTTGGGCTCGGCGGGATGCTAATCTGGTCAAAGACAGCCCTGCTGTTGTTTTACTTTTTAATTGGGAGATTGGACTCATTATTTAGAAAGTTAATTGCTGATTGAAAGACTGATGAATCAATACACCACTGAGATGCTAGAAAAAACAGCCAATCACATTGTCCTCAGGGACCAGCACTGAGTAGCTTGTCTGAGAGTTTATAATAAATCATTATTTAAAACAATTTAAGAAAATTAAAATTATTCATCCAACAGACTAGAGGTTTAGCAGCTATGGCTCTAAAAATTGACAAATATCAAGATTTCTTACTATTCTTATACTTAACCAAAGGTTGTGTTGCCATGCCACTGTTTGCCTATGTCATTTGTGGAAGAGTGCATTCATAACCATGCATTCCTAACTGTATGTGTGCATATGCAGCCTCTGCCCCAGCCTCTGCCCTGCAGCTAAAGTAAGATAAGGAAATGATGAGCAAAACTTAAGACTTGTTAAAGAAGACTGAGTATACAATGGTTTTTCATTTCTGAGCCTGAAGCTAAACTCATTTGGCTGCATTAACGGTTCCTGTAACACATTTGTGGGTTTCTGTTCAAAATTAAATAAATGTTGGCTTGTTTGGTTGACCCAACTGCTGGGTTGCAGGCGTTGGGTCACTTAGTTGGGTTGTTTTCTTAAAAAACTTCTGGGTTATTGATGCTGGTTGCTGGGTTATTGGTACTGGGTTATGGAGATATGACCCAGCGAGTCAGATCAGAAGACTGGAGGCGTAGTTTAAGAGGGTGTGGCTATTAGCTCATCCTTTTTAGCCACCCATGAGGCTAAATGTCATTCCTGTTCATCTGTTCTGTTGTCTAGTTAGCACATATTTATGTTGGATAGTAATATTTTTATAGTTTCAATGAGCCTTACAGCGGTGTATGAGTTCCTTTAAAGCTTATGTAAATCCTATTGTTCGGATAAAATAAGGTGACATACCTTATTATTTAGTAAGGTTTTGTACTTTCATATAATATGTCATAAATAATCACATTATTATAGACAAATGTGTGAAATGCACAAAAATATAAGGAACATTTGAATTTGCAGTATGTAAACTTAATAACATGAACAGGAATTATATTTACGTCACGGGTGGCCAATAAGATCTAGCTGAAAGCAACTACCCTAATAAGCTATGCCTCCTGAAAATAACCTAAGAATTACATTAAAAAATACCCAGCTGCTACCTCAACCCAGCATGACAGCAAAAAATACACAACTGATGGTTAAATTAACCCATGTTTGTGTAATCTTAACAACCCAACTGTCTGGGTCAAAGTAACCCAGCTTTTGTTCTGTCCAAAATGTACCCATTGCTGGTTTACCAAATAATCCAAATTGGGATGTTTTTAACCCAGCATTTTGAAGAGAGTAGGAAGATGGTCCTATCTGGCCTGCAGACACCAACCAGGGGATGAGATTTGTTATTAGATGAGATGTCGGTAATCAAGTCTGGTATGTGTAAAATCCCCAGAGTGAGACTGTATTGTAGGCTACTGTACTGGGTGATGACCTCCCCTTTAATTACCAGTGGGCAATACATATTTTGAGTAATATTACAGTTTACGTTGTTTAATTGTAGTATTAAATGCATAATATTTTGTTGTTTTTAAATGATCTGCTATCAATACTTGGGTCTTCTGTTCATGTAGCCTACAACTTCTGAAGGCTGAAGGTATTATGTTGCTATACTAGAAACAGAGATAATTTGTCATCTGGACTACCTATATATTTAATGTTTTGTTCCTCCGTAGGTAAATGTTAGACTAGAAACCTATACTAGCGTTACAGTTGGCAATGCAAGATTAGAATAAACAGCCAAAATTATGAGATTGATGTTACCAGGGCTGGGATGTTTTAATTCAAGTCTATCAAGGAGAGGCCAGATCATCCTCTTTTAAATGCCCTAAAAACCCTGAGAACAGAGAGAGGAGAAGATGTATCTAATTCACCAAATGACAATCAATTTGATCTTTCATAGCTCTCCTTGATAGAAGGTATAAAGAAGGGAATATAAAATGTCTGGCTGTCCCGGGGTTTCTCTCCCTCTGTTACTTCACAGCTAAAAGATGAGAAGATTGAGACAAGAGCAATTCATCCTTGGGGATGCTATACACACGACACCATGATGCTCGTCCATGTTTGTATGTAATGACTGTACAAACATGTATCAGTGAAAGGTCATACAAAACAGCAATGGACTGACTGTATTATCATACATATGCGGTTGGGGCCTAGTAATATTGACCACTATAATGTCAGCTATAATGTCATCTTAACCTCAATATCCATCCAATTTGCATTTCAAATTTCATAACCCCTCATCCAACCCCCAAGACTCAGATGTCATCAATAATTTCCAGGAAGAAACCCAACTATTTCAACTGAGGATCCATCAGAAGTTGATCCTTCCCTCTTTGACAAAGGTCACCAAAAGCCACAGAAAGTAATCCACTTGGTTGACTTCTGGGATCGGTTCTATAATATACAGTGTTTTCAGAAAGTATTCACACCCCTTGACTTTTTCCACATGTTGTTGTGTTATAGCCTGAATTTAAAATTGATTACATTGAGATTTTTGGTCACTGGGCTACACACAATACCCCATAATGTCAAAGAGGAATGATGTTTTTTCTTTTATGTTTACAAATTAATTAAAAATGAAAAGCTGAAATGTCTTGCTTGAGTCAATAAGTATTCAAGCCCTTTGTTATAGCAAGCCTAAATACGTTCAGGAGTAAATATGTGCTTAATAAGTGACATAATAAGTTGCATGGACTCTGTATGCAATAATAGTGTTTAACATGACTTTTGAAAGACTACCACATATCTGTACCCCACATATACAATTATCTGTAAGGTCCCTCAGTCGAACAGTGAATGTTGGGCCAAATCCAAAACAACACATTACTGAGTACCACCCTCCATATTTTCAAGCATAGTGGTGGTTGCATCATGTTATGGGTATGCTTATAATCGTTAAGTACTGTGGAGTTTTTCAGGATAAAAAATAAATGGAATGGAGCTAAGCACAGGCAAAAACATGCTTCAGTCTGCTTTCCACCAGACACTGGGAGATTAATTAATCTTTCAACAGGACAATAACCTAAAACACAAGGCTACATCTACACTGGAGTTGTCTACCAAGAAGACAGTGAATGCTCCTGAGTGGCCTAGTTACAGTTTTGACTTAAATCTATGGCAAGACCTGAAAATGGTTGTCTAGCAATGATCAACAACCAGCTCTTAGGGGCCTACCCAGAAAACACAGCTGTAATCACTGCCAAAAGTGCTTCTACAAAGTATTGACTCAGGGGTGTGAATACTTAAGTAAATTAGAGATTTCTGTATTTAAATGTTAATAAATTTGCAAACATTTCTAAAAGCATGTTTTCACTTTGTCATTAATGGGTAATGTGTGTAGATGAATAAATACATTTCTTGCATTTTTAATTCAGGCTGTAACACAACAAAATGTGAAATAAGTCAAGGGGTATTAATACTTTCTGAAGGCACTGTAATACCTTGTTTCACTCAGTCT
Source organism: Coregonus lavaretus (assembly GCF_964263955.1). Taxonomy (NCBI): domain Eukaryota; kingdom Metazoa; phylum Chordata; class Actinopteri; order Salmoniformes; family Salmonidae; genus Coregonus; species Coregonus lavaretus. The sequence continues at coordinate 101,879 of NW_028162475.1, read as the reverse complement.
TATAAATGATGGCAGAAAGTGTGAAAATAGCAGTGCAGTATTACTGTTGATAAATACCCAGGAACAATGTCTAATTGCAGTGTGGCTGTGTGGCTCGTTTCATTACGTGGCATCTGACCTTTTCTACAGCTAATTAACATGGCTGTCAGCCACTGCTGGACTTCGTTGAGATGCAGAATACCACAGATGCTCACTGCTCGCTATTATTTCTAATCAAATATGGGAAAAGGAATGCAGCAAACACATGCAGTGGTGAAATAAAAAAATATATATAATATAGTGCAACTTCAATTGACCTTTTTAGAGGAAAATAATATACTAGAGCTTAACTACTTATTATACAACGGGTGGGTTTAATCCTGAAGGCTGTTTGGTTAAAAGCACATTCCAGCCGGTGTCTGTTCCACAAGTTACCACCGGTTAAATATATGACGTTGAAATGCCTATTTACTCTGTTCCATCTCACTGCGCAATCCTCTGTGTCATCAGTCCAGCCAAGCAATTTATAAACTTCTCCACTACAAAAAAACATCTAGACATTATCTCACATTTCTTTTAGACTAACATTTAGTTTTGAACAGCAAAGATTTGTATAAACCTTGCTGTCTGTCTCTCCGACATTTGCAACATTGTTTCAATATTCAAATTCAATCTCCAGCTGGCCCATAGTAATGAAGGTGTCGGGAAGAGACAGACAGACAGACACAGACAGACAGACAGACAGACAGACAGACAGACAGACAGACAGACAGACAGACAGACAGACAGACAGACAGACAGACAGACAGACAGACAGACAGACAGACAGACAGACAGACAGACAGACAGACAGACAGACAGACAGACAGACAGACAGACAGACAGACAGACAGACAGACAGACAGACAGACAGACAGACAGACAGACAGACAGACAGACAGACAGACAGACAGACAGACAGACAGACAGACAGACAGACAGACAGACAGACAGACAGACAGAGTTTCTCAGACAGTCGAAATCATGAATCAGCTGGCATCATTTTTATGTACGATACCAGCCAAAAATGTGGACACACCTACTCATTCAAGAGTTTGTCTTTATTTTTACTAATTTCTATATTGTAAAATAAAAACTATGAAATAACACATAAGGAATCATGTAGTAACCAAAAAAGTGTTAAACAAATCCAAATATATTTTAGATTTTTGATTCTTAAAAATAGCCACTGTTTGCCTTGATGACAGCTTTGCACACTCTTGGCATTCTCTCAACCAGCTTCACGAGGAATGCTTTTCCAACATTCTTGAAGGAGTTCCCACATATGCTGAGCACTTGTTGGCTGCTTTTCCTTCACACTGCGGTCCAACTCATCCCAAACCATCTGAATTGGGTTGAGGTCAGGTGATTGTGCCGCCCAGGTTATCTGATGCAGCACTCCATCACTCTCGTGGGTCAAATAGCCCTTACACAGCCTGGAGGTGTGTTTTGGGTCATTGTCCTGTTTAAAAACAAATGATAGTCCCATATAAGCGCAAACCAGATGGGATGGCATATCGCTGCAGAATGCTGTGGTAGCCATGCTGGTTAAGTGTGCCTTAAATTCTAAATAAATCACAGACAGTGTCACCAACAAAGCACCCCCACACCATCACACCTCCTCCTCCATGCTTCACGGTGGGAACCACACATGCGGAGATCATCCGTTCACCTACTCTGCATCTCACAAAGACACAGCGGTTGGAACCAAAAATCTGAAATATGGACTCATCAGACCAAAGGACAGATTTCCATCGGTCTAAGCAGGTCTCTTCTTCTTATTGGTGTCCTTTAGTAGTGGTTTCTTTGCAGCAATTCGACCATGAAGGCCTGATTCATGCAGTCTCCTCTGAACAGTTGATGTTGAGATAAGTCTGTTATTTGAAGTGTGAAGTATTTATTTGGACTGAAATCTGAGGTGCAGTTAACTCTAATGAACTTATCCTCTGCAGCAGAGGTAACTCTGGGTCTTCCTTTCCTGTGGCGGTCCTCATGAGAGCCAGTTTCATTATAGCGCTTGATGGTTTTTGCGACTGCACTTGAAGAAACTTTCAAAAAGTTATTGAAATCTTCCGGATTGACTGACCTGTCTTAATGTAATGATGGACTGTCATTTATCCTTGCATATTTGAGCTGTTCTTGCCATAATATGGACTTGGTCTTTTACCAAATAGGGCTATCTTCTGTATACCACTCGGGCTCCCGAGTGGCGCAGTGGTCTAAGGCGCTGCATCTCAGTGATTGAGGATTCACTACAGACCCCTGTTTCGAGTCCAGGCTGTATCACAACCGGCCGTGATTGGGAGACCCATAGGGCGACGCACAGTGGCCTGGTTAAATAAAACCTTGTCACAACTAACTGGCTCAAACTCATTAAAACCTCTTAAGGATCGGACCCTTTTTTTCAATATTTGCCTAAAATGACATACCCATATCTAACTGCCTGTAGCTCATTACCTGAAGCAAGGATATGCAAATGATTGATACCATTTGAAAGGAAACACTTTGAAATTAATGTAGGAGAATATAACACATTAGATCTGGTAAAAGATAATACATACAAAAAAAAACATGTGTTTTCTATTTATTTTTTGGTTCCATCATCTTTGAAATGGAAGAAAAAGGTCACAACATAATATTGCAGTTTAGGCGCAATTTAGAGTTTGGCCACTAGATAATTTCTGATTGATCCAGTGGAGCATTGCAATACTGGACTATTTTGTATCAAGTCTGCCCAAATGTGCAAAATTCGTCAATTAATACATTTTCAAATAAATACAGTTGAAGTCGTAAGTTTACATACACTTAGGTTGGAGTCATTAAAACTAGTTTTTCAACCAATCCACACATTTCTTATTAACAAACTATAGTTTTGGCAAGTCGGTTAGGACATCTACTTTGTGCATGACACAAGTCATTTTTCCAACAATTGTTTACAGACTGATTATTTAACTTATAATTCAATGTATCACAATTCCAGTGGGTCAGATGTTTACATACACTAAGTTGACTGTGTCTTTAAACAGCTTGGAAAATTCCAGAAAATGATGTCATGGCTTTAGAAGCTTCTGATAGGCTAATTTACATAATTTGAGTCAATTGGAGGTGTACCTGTGGATGTATTTCAAGGCCTACCTTCAAACTCAGTGCCTCTTTGCTTGACATCATGGGAAAATCAAAAGAAATCAGCCAAGACCTCAGAAAAATTATTGTAGACCTCCACAAGTCTGTTTCATCACTGGGAGCAATTTCCAAATGCCTGAAGCGACCACATTCATCTGTACAAACAATAGTATGCAAGTATAAACACCATGGAACCATGCAGCCGTCATACCGCTCAGGAAAGAGAAGCGTTCTGTCTCCTAGAGATTAACATACTGTGCAAATCAATCCCAGAACAACAGCAAAGGACCTTGTGAAGATGCTGGAGGAAACAGGTACAAAAGTATCTATATCCACAGTAAAACAAGTCCTATATCGACATAACCTGAAAGGCCGCTCAGCAAGGAAGAAGCCACTGCTCCAAAACCGCCATAAAATAGCCAGACTATGCATTGCAACTGCACATGGGGACGAAGATCGTACTTTTTGACGAAATGTCCTCTGGTCTGATGAAACAAAAATAGAACTGTTTGGCCATAATGACCATTGTTATGTTTGGAGGAAAAAGGTGGACGCTTGCAAGCTGAAGAACACCATCCCAACCGTGAAACATGGGGGTGGCAGCATCATGCTGTGGGGGTGCTTTGCTGCAGGAGGGACTGGTGCACATCACAAAATAGATGGCATCATGAGGGAGAAAAATTATGTGGAAATATTGAAGCAGCATCTCAAGACATCAGTCAGGAAGTTAAAGCTTGGTCGCAAATGGGTCTTCCAAATGGACAATGACCCCAAGCATACTTCCAAAGTTGTGGCAAAATGGCTTAAGGACAACAAAGTCAAGATATTGGAGTGGCCATCACAAAGCCCTCTCCTCAATCCTATAGAATATTTGTGGGCAGAACTGAAAAAGCATGTGCGAGCAAGGAGGCCTACAAACCTGACTCCGTTACACCAGCTCTTTCAGGAGGAATGGGCCAAAATTCACCCATCTTATTGTGGGAATCTTGTGGAAGACTACCCGAAACGTTTGACCCAAGTTAAACAATTTAAAGGCAATGCTCCCAAATACTAATTGAGTGTATGTAAACTTCTGACCCACTGGGAATGTGATGAAAGAAATAAAAGCTGAAATAAATCATTCTCTCTACTATTATTCTGACATTTCACATTCTTAAAATAAAGTTGTGATCCTAACTGACATAAGACAGGGAATTTTACTAGCATTAAATGTCAGGAATTGTGAAAAACTGAGTTTAAATGTATTTGGCTAAGGTGTATGTAAACTTCCGACTTCAACTGTAACTGTACAGAACAAACAAAAATGATATGGTAATACAAAATGTAAGTTTACACTCTCCCAGGAATGTCATACATGATTGATCATTAGCTTATACACTGATTTCCACAGATCTAGATGGTCGGGTGGGGTGGGGAGCCAGAGCCAGCAGGGGTTCAAACTGTAGAACCCAGTTCCTACATTTGAATATAAAAATGGATTTTATCAAACAAAACTATGCTATATTTTATCTCTGGGACCCTTTTGATGACAAATCAGAGCAAGATTACTGAATGTAAGTACATTATTTACCTTCAGAGGTGAATGTATCAAACCAGTTGACGTTTTTTGTTGTTGTGCACTCTCCTCAAACAGTAGCATGGCATTTTTTCACTGTAATAAATACTGTAAATTGGACGGGTGAGTTAGCACATTTTCTATGCCAGGCGAAATTGCGCCTCATTAGCTCATTGTTATGGATGTATCCAAATAAATGTCACTAGAAAACAGCTTAAACAAATGTAAATGCTGCTACTTTGCTATTATTCTGGAAGCACCTTTTGACTTGACTGTAAGTTAGCCGTAGTTTGATAGCTAGCAAGCAAGGGATAAGAACGTTGCTGGCAAGTATGGCAATGGAACATTTAGGACGAATGACTGGGTTGTGTCTATGGCAACCGAACCGATAGAACGAACAACCAGCCGGCTTGGGTAGCAACCCTAGATTTGTGTCGGTACTATATCTTGTGGAAGGATGAAATAGTATTGATAAATTCATCAAAATAATGTTTTTAATGAGACATGTAAATCATTATTTGAATATGTTGGTAACCCGTTGTATCAAAGTGATAACTTAGTCTCGGGCCTAACAACACCTGTGTCAATATATCCTCCAAACACCGGCTTCTCTGGCATATGGGGCGGCAGGTAGCTTAGTGGTTAAGAGCGTTGTGCCAGTAACCGAAAGGTCGCTGGTTCTAATCCCCAAGCCGACTAGGTGAAAAATCTGTCGATGTGCCCTTGAGCAAGGCACTTAACCCTAATTGCTCCTGTAAGTCGCTCTGGATAAGAGCGTCTGCTAAATGACCAATTAATTAATTAATTAATTAATTAATAAATTATCACTTACAGTGAGGGAAAAAAGTATTTGATCCCCTGCTGATTTTGAATTTTTGCCCACTGACAAAGAAATTATCAGTCTATAATTTTAATGGTAGGTTTATTTGAACAGCGAGAGACAGAATAACAACAAAAAAATCCAGAAAAACGCATGTCAAAAATGTTATAAATTGATTTGCATTTTAATGAGGGAAATAAGTATTTTACCCCCTCTCAATCAGAAAGATTTCTGGCTCCCAGGTGTCTTTTATACAGGTAACGAGCTGAGATTAGGAGCACACTCTTAAAGGGAGTGCTCCTAATCTCAGCTTGTTACCTGTATAAAAGACACCTGTCCATAGAAGCAATCAATCAATCAGATTCCAAACTCTCCACCATGGCCAAGACCAAAGAGCTCTCCAAGGATGTCAGGGACAAGATTGTAGACCTACACAAGGCTGGAATGAGCTACAAGACCATCGCCAAGCAGCTTGGTGAGAAGGTGACAACAGTTGGTGCGATTATTTGCAAATGGAAGAAACACAAAAGAACTGTCAATCTCCCTCGGCCTGGGGCTCCATGCAAGACCTCACCTCGATGAGTTGCAATGATCATGACAACGGTGAGGAATCAGCCCAGAACTACACGGGAGGATCTTGTCAATGATCTCAAGGCAGCTGGGACCATAGTCACCAAGAAAACAATTGTTAACACACTACGCCGTGAAGGACTGAAATCCTGCAGCGCCCGCAAGGTCCCCCTGCTCAAAAAAGAACATATACAGGCCCGTCTGAAGTTTGCCAATTAACATCTGAATGATTCAGAGGAGAACTGGGTGAAAGTGTTGTGGTCAGATGAGACCAAAATTGAGCTCTTTGGCATCAACTCAACTCGCCGTCTTTGGAGGAGGAGGAATGCTGCCTATGACCCCAAGAACACCATCCCCACCGTCAAACATGGAGGTGGAAACATTATGCTTTGGGGGTGTTTTTCTGCTAAGGGGACAGGACAACTTCACCGCATCAAAGGGACGATGGACGGGGCCATGTACCGTCAAATCTTGGGTGAGAACCTCCTTCCCTCACCCAGGGCATTGAAAATGGGTCGTGGATGACAATGACCCAAAACACATGTCCAAGGCAACAAAGGAGTGGCTCAAGAAGAGGCACATTAATGTCCTGGTCTTTGTCAGTGGGCAAACGTACAAAATCAGCAGGGGATCAAATACTTTTTTCCCTCACTGTAAATATACTATTGTCTTATTTGTTGTTTTTTTCACTCAAGAGAGTATGTGTGAATTTGCTGTACTGTACTCTTTAATGAATAAAAAACTTTAATTGTGCATTATTTAGTTAATCCTTCACCATATGGAGAGCTGTGGTTCTTGTTAGAGTGTAATTATACAAAGTTAAGAGCTGAGAAATATGAGGAAATGAGACAGATGTGTGTGTGGCACACCAAGCAGACAGAAAAAAATGTAATCCATCTATTAGCACAGACAAACATATTCCCTCCTTACCTGTTTGTTTTCTTATAGAGACAAAGGTCAGCCAAACACTGGCTTAATGGAGGCACACACACACACACACACACACACACACACACACACACACACACACACACACACACACACACACACACACTGGCCTAATAGGGACATCCAGGAGACGGATATGAACCAGGGCACGATCGATGGATAGGGAGGGACATTAGCACACTACAACACTGACACTACAGCCTACCACTCAGGTCTTAGCAATCTAATGTACTGCATCCTCTCAGCACAAGGCAACCTGAACAACAATGACGCTTGTCAAACAATGTTTGGAAATTGTATATCCATCCATGCCGTATTCACATTTGAACACTTGGTCACCAAGAACGTTCCTACTCTTCAAGCAATGTTTTGATTTATCATTGCTTGGCTGTTTCGAAGCCATACCTACTGCTTGGCGTTTATTCAGCAGCAGCAGACTCACCTCATTCATATTATATGCAACAATTCAAGTTACTGCTTGATGTTTTGAGAATAACTTAGTTCTGCAGAATTCCAGTTGTTTTCAAAGTCCTCATTAATGACACATGAAACGGTTTTGCAATTAATATTTTTGTAAAGCTGCTCTGATCTAAATCAAATGACTTTATATTCAACATATTACCTTCTAAAGTTGCCTGGGGAAGAAAACATAAGGGCTTCCACACGTCTATCCTGAAATAAATTCTGGGTTGTCATGGCAACAATGTCCAATGATGTGTGGGCGCTAATTAATGACCGCAGTCAATCTGCGTTGTCACTAGTTACCACAGCCACAATGTCAGAATTTGCTATATCGTAAAAAATCATGAAAACCAAAATTAGCTTTTTGGTCTTAATTAAAGTAAGGGTTTAGGGTAAGGGTCGGGGTTAAGGTTAGGGTTAGGGTTAGGGATTAGGCCATGTATGGCCTCCTTAGCAAAATAAGAAATAGCATTGCTATTATTCATAAGACTGACAGGTTTACAAAAGCGACACAACATGTAACAACATGTAACTTAATAATAACCATCCACTCAGACAACACTACTAATTGCTGTTTTGATATTGGATGATAAGAGTAAGCTACTTTTGTCTGATGTGTTATGTCTGTCTCTTTCCTCCCGTCGTCTGGGCTAGTGGTTCATACCCCAACCCACAGTGAGTTTTCAGCTTACTCCAACTCTCTGAGAGACAAATGGCTGGCCATTTCAACTCTTTAAAAACAGACCAAAGAGCTTTCAACCGTTCAAACCTGACAGGTAAAACAGAGGCATTATACCCCACTGTTAGCTGAATTATCTGTAGGCAGCAAGAAAACTATAATGGTACTTTGATTTTAAGATTTGAGGATAGGGTTGGTTGTGTATGGGGTTTATTTGAAAAGGCTCCTTAATCACCACTCTCTCCTTTTAAGTGCTATGAGAGAAGGCCAGAACAATAAAACTGAGGGCTGAAAGTGCTATTTTGAGGGAGCTTAGTACTGGTTTGTTAGACGGTAAAAATGTAACAACGTTAATGATGCTTTACTGCCACTGTAAATCAGTCTAATGAGATGAACAGTGAATCTCAGACACAGGAAATAATGCCAGACAGTTACTTTGTGTCATATTAACCTTGAAGGACAATGAAATACTATTTGTTAAAATGAGCATCTATGTTCCTTACTTAACCTGACCCGATGTAAACTATGCTGTACATTTCTGTTTATTTTCAGGCCGCATGCTTTTTAAAGTCTTCTTTATCTTGGAGTCAACAAAGTCAAAAGAAGGGCTAAGGGTTGTTTCATACCAGTTTTTTAGAACAGTACAAGCCTGGAATTGTGTTATGTTATTCCTCCCAGACCCAAGGAGACGCCAACACAGAGCCTAGAACAGTGGCGTGTTGTAGGGAGACATGAAAATATCATAAAAAAATGCTAATTCTTCTTCAAAGGGATCCCATATAAAATGGAGTGCTTCAGTGAATGGAGGTACTGCATGTGGGCGACATAAATGAGACGAACATGATGAGGTAAGACTTTGAGATCTGTTGATTTTAGTCAAGATATCATAGGGAACAAAGTGTTCCAAGTACTACTTAATAGAGATGAAAGTAATGGTTTCTTTCTACTTATTCTAATCAATCTCGCATCTATGATTGAATTTAGTAGCACAGTCTGGCGTAGGCAGCATTCAGTCTGATTATGGGGCTGGTTCAGTCTGATTTAACCAGGCTATTTGACTATGGGGCTTGGAGGCTTGGAGGGTGCTGTCTTGACAGAGATCAGCTGAGTTGTGGAGAGGAAGTCTATAAACAGATGACCTCATCCGTGTACTGCAGCCTACCGTTAATTCATCCACCTTAAAAGCGTCCAACAAACCTCCACCACTAGCAGTGATATGAACACACACTCATCCTACCACGTAAATATGACATCACATTAAAAATCACTTTTTTACGCACTCTAACTCTGACCAAACGGCTGCTGCATGCACAGTCTGCAGAAGAAACAGGTGTGTTACAGACAGAGAGACTCATTCACAGTCTTACTTTAAGAACTCCTTGGAAGGATTCTAAAACTGGCCAAGCCTTAAACCAAACCCAAATTAACAGAAATATGCTCTACTATGTTCGCACAGGTCATCTGACTTTGAACATGAGGATTATGTTCAGCAAAGCATTGAAGAGGTGTGATCACTGATCTTCTGCTAGTACCCATCTCTGTATAAGCCTACCACTTTGTTATTCCTCTTGTTCCATATCATTACGATTGCTATCGTGTGAGTCTCACCCAACCTGATAGTATTTCATGCAACAATATAAAAAAGTCACTGAGCAAGAGAGAGAGAGAGCCCTGACACCCATACACATGATCACGGCAGAAACATGCTTTAATAATTTCGCACTAAAATGTGTGTTATGGCACTCACTTTGGTGAGGTGGGGATGATTTGCAGTGCCAGTGCAGCGAGCTAGTCTGTCTGTGCTCTGCTCACCGTGGCTAGGCCAAAGCTGTCCCAGTTTCTCCTGGCTGGCTCCAGCACCTGCTGTGGCCTCATGATGAATGCTCTCCTCAACAGACAGAACTGACCCTGTTGTTATTGATGTTCTCAATGAATAACCTCACACCAGACCAGACCACAGCAGGACTCATACCTGGACAGGAACAATGGACAGGAAGAAAGAACTCTCTGGAAAAATAAAGGCGGAGTGGTTTGTTTCATGGTGTGATTGTGGTAACAGGAACTCAAGTCCTTTTGTTCTCCCGATTTGGAATACCTCACCATCAAATGCTGACTGCATTACCTCCCAAGATCATTTTTTTCAGTCATCGTCACTGCCGTGTATATTCCCCCAAGCCGACAATGCGACGGCTTTCAAGGAACTACACTGGACTATATGCAAACTGTAAACCGCATATCCTGAGGCCGCATTTATTGTAGCTGGTGACTTTAATATATCAACCCATCTCCTGTGCTACACACGCATCACATACTCTGGATCATAGCTCCCTCCCCCGCCCTCCCTTCGGCAAATCAAATCATGCCTCGATTCTGCTCCTCCCCACCTATAGGCAGAAACTTAAACAGGAAGCACCTGTGGTATGGACTGTTCAACGTTGGTCTGACCAATCTGAATCTATGCTTCAAGATTGTTTTGATCACGCGGACTGGGAACTGTTCTGGGTCACCTCTGAGAATAGTATCGACGTATACACTGACTCAGTGAATAGAGGATGTTATTCCCACTGTGACGATTAGAATGGAGTGGATAGATGGCAGCATTCGCGCAAAACTGAAAGTGTAAACCACCTCATTTAACCATGGCAAGGTGACTGGAAACATGGACGTGTTAGCATGAAGTGGTTTAAGAGGCTAGTTAAGGACCATATCACCTCCTCCTTACCTGACAACCTAGACCCACTACAATTCGCATACCACCCCAACAGATCCACAGACGACGCATTCACCATTGCACTGCACAGTGCCCTATCCCACCTGGACAAGAAAAATACCCATGTAAGAATGCTGTTCATCGGCTACAGCTCAGCCTTCAACACCAAAATGCCCTCCAAGCTCATCACTAAGCTCAGGGCCCTGGTTCTGAACTCTTCCCTGTGCAACTGGGCCCTGGACTTCCTGACAGGCTGACCCCAAGTGGTGAAGGTAGGCTACAACACCTCCACCACACTGATCCTCAACACTGGGGTCCCACAGAGGTGCGTGCTCAGCCCCCTCCTGTGCTCTCTGTTCACCCATGACCGCGTGGCCACGCACGTCTCCAACTCAATCATCAAGTTTGCTGACGACACAACAGTGGTAGGCCTGATTACCAACAATGACGAAGTGAGGGCCCTAGCGGAGGGGTGCCAGAAAATAACCTCTCCCTTAACGTCAACAAAACAAAGGAGCTGATTTTGGACTACAGTAAATAGTAGAGAGAGGCTAAAGAAATGTGGATTAGCCCCTAAGACCCTCACAAACTTCTACAGATGCACCGAAAGCATCTTGTCGGGCTGTATCAACACCTGGTATGGCAATTATACAGTCCATAACCTCAGGGCTCTCCAGAGAATGGTGTGGTCAGCCCACCACATCATCAGCGGCACACTGCATGCCCTCCAGGACATCTACAGAAGGGTTTCCCAAAACGTGCAACCGGGGGGGGGGGGGGGGGGCCCAGGACAGAGTTGGGATACCCTGAGCTACAGCACCCGGTGTCACAAGAAGGCCAAGAAGATCATCAAGGACCTCAGCCACCTGAGCCATGGCCTGTTCACCCCGCTACCATCTAAAAGGAGGAGACAGTACAGATGCATCAAAGCTGGGACCGAGAGACTGATAAACAGCTTTTATCTCCAGGCCATCAGACTGTTAAACAGTCACCACTAGCCGGCCTCCTCCCAGTACCCTGCTCTGAACCTTAGTCACTTTCACTAGCCGGCTACCACCTGGTACTCTACCCTGCACCTTAGAGACTGCTTTGCCCTATGTACATAGACTAATTGAACACTGGTCACATTAATAATGTTTACATACTGTTTTACCCACTTTATATGTATATAATGTATTCTAGTCATGGTTCATCCTATTTAACTATTTCTGTAAACACCTTTCTATTCAGATACTGTCCATACTCACAATTATATATTTATATTCTGGACTCTGACATCGCTCGTTCTGATATTTCTTAATGTATATAATATCAGAACGAGCGATGTCAGAGTCCAGAATATAAATATATAATTGTGAGTATGGACAGTAGTGTATATACAGCTGTGGAAGAAATTAAGAGACCACTGCAAAATTATCAGTTTCTCTGGTTTTACTATTTATAGGTATGTGTTTGGGTAAAAATAAAATTTTTGCTTTATTCTATAAACATTTCTCCCAATTAAAAATATTGTCATTTAGAGCATTTATTTGCAGAAAATGTTGTCTTGTCTTGTCTTGTCTTGTCAATCACACACACCTGGGACTCATTCCCTCATTAGTCTGTGTATAAGTGTTCCCTCTGCCCCCTTGTCCTTTGTGAGTGATTGTTCATTGTGAGAGTGAGTAGCTCGGTTGAGCTACTCTTTCCTTGTATGTAGCCAAGGTGTATTTTTCCCTTGTGCTAGTTTCGTTTTGACGCTTGCTGCGCTTTATTCATGTACACTGAATAAACTCTGGATTTCGGTGTTTTACCTCCTGCGCCTGACTCCGTCATTCACACCTCATCACAATCTACACAGACCACTCACTGTACTGCTGCAGCATCACCAGGCGGCTAACACATTTTGGTTATCAGAACATTGACGGTGGATAATGAGATCACTTTCCTCTAACCTCTTTTAAGATATCTAATATTTTCCAGGTGGTTGTATATTTAGTATTGAATTTTGTAATAAAAGTTGTGAAAATGTTTCTGAATCATTACATTTGAATAAAACATGATCATATTATAAATGTTTGTAATTTAGCAGACGCTCTTATCCAGAGCGACTTACAGTTAGTGCATACATTTTAATTTTTTTATTTGTTCATACTGACCCCCCGTGGGAATCGAACCCACAACCCTGGCGTTGCAAACGCCATGCTCTACCAACTAAGTTACATCCCTGCCGGCCATTCCCTCCCCTACACTGGACAACGCTGGGCCAATTGTGCGCCGCCCCATGGGTCTCCCGGTCGCGGCCAGCTACGACAGAGCCTGGATTCGAACCAGGATCTCTAGTGGCACAGCTAGCACTGCGTCTAAGGCATTTGTTCACAGCTGAATGGAACAACACCAAAACTCCCCCTTATGTTCTGGGATTCGATTAGTCATGATACCTATCAATAAGACAAGCATTATTGATGAAAAGAGCAATCCTATTTACAGCAGCACCGTATTTACAGCCTCAACTACGTCATATAAAACCTGTAAATCAAAACAAAATATGTGTGATTAAATATCACTTTAGTGAATGACCTCTATCCCATTACCGTTATTCTTATAGGATTATCATCCGCTTCTGTTTCAAGATCTCTGCCCCAAAATATGTCCCTTTTGGCAGTGTGTTCTCACCACCTGCTCCCTGTGTTAGGCTATGGAGTGCCGGCAGTGACCACAGGCAGTATTAGTGTCGCTCCCCAATGGGCAAAGTGATGTCTGAAGGTGATAGACTCCTGTGGCTGCAGGCCAGCCTGACTCACTTGGTCCCAAGGATGTCCTCAGCGACAACATCAGGTTACTCCCTCTCCAAATGTGCCTGCCTGTCTCTGTGCCTGCCAGTCTCCATGCCTGTATGCCTGCCTGTGTGTCTGTGTGCCTTCCTTCCTACCCCATAAGCAAGGTTTCTTACCCAGCCCACTATCCCCTCCTGGAAACGCTTTTCCACCTGGAGCCTCGAAAACATGTTCTCTCTCTCTTTGTGCAAGACAGCCCATAACAGGCCATAGTACCCAAAATACACCTACTAAATTACCTTTGTTAACCCTCTTTGAATGCTAGGGGGCTGCAGGACTGTGAATAAAATGTTATGTTTCCAACATGCAACTCCCTTTTATTACATTAATGAATTCAATATTAGAATTTTCAACAAAATACTTCACATGACTAAACTCCAGAAACTGCTGTGAGAATTACCAAACTGCTTGTATTGATTAGGAGAGTTTTATTAAATGCTTGTCACAACATTTATTGAATGCCAGTGCCTATCATCTTGAAGAGGAAATTACATTTAAGATAAAATGTGATAAAAAAAAACAAAGGGGTGTTTAGTTAATAATCTGATGATTGGGTGAGATGAAATACATTGCTTAAGAGTACATTCCACGTCTCTGACTTGTGATGGTCAATGACTCAGAGCCAGTTATAATGGAATGGTCTTACATCAATGCAGGTAGGGATGTCCTAAAATGTACACCTTAGGAATTATAGTTACTGTAGAACGATGACCACACCGGTAGCTATTGCAGCCATTCATTTATCCTGCACAGCAAATTCTCCAGGGTTAAATCAACACTGAGAGTATTAAATCAACACAGAAAGAGTAGGACCATATACACACTGGAACCAGTGTTAAATTAAATCAACACTGAGGAAGTTAAATCAACAGTGAAAGAATGGGACCATATAAACACTGTAAACCAGTGTTAAATTAACACATGTGTAAAGCATAGAGTTACCACCCATGACTGTATTTGTTAGTGACAGATACATGGTTGTTGCATTCATCAATTTTCAGTCCAATGGACTTCACCAAGTGAGATCCTAAGTGAATATGTTTCCATAAAAAATATATACACTGCTCAAAAAAATAAAGGGAACACTTAAACAACACATCCTAGATCTGAATGAATGAAATAATCTTATTAAATACTTTTTTCTTTACATAGTTGAATGTGCTGACAACAAAATCACACAAAAATTATCAATGGAAATCAAATTTATCAACCCATGGAGGTCTGGATTTGGAGTCACCCTCAAAATTAAAGTGGAAAACCACAATACAGGCTGATCCAACTTTGATGTAATGTCCTTAAAACAAGTCAAAATGAGGCTCAGTAGTGTGTGTGGCCTCCACGTGCCTGTATGACCTCCCTACAATGCCTGGGCATGCTCCTGATGAGGTGGCGGATGGTCTCCTGAGGGATCTCCTCCCAGACCTGGACTAAAGCATCCGCCAACTCCTGGAGAGTCTGTGGTGCAATGTGGCGTTGGTGGATGGAGCGAGACATGATGTCCCAGATGTGCTCAATTGGATTCAGGTCTGGGGAATGGGCGGGCCAGTCCATAGCATCAATGCCTTCCTCTTGCAGGAACTGCTGACACACTCCAGCCACATGAGGTCTAGCATTGTCTTGCATTAGGAGGAACCCAGGGCCAACCGCACCAGCATATGGTCTCACAAGGGGTCTGAGGATCTCATCTCGGTACCTAATGGCAGTCAGGCTACCTCTGGCGAGCACATGGAGGGCTGTGCGGCCCCCCAAAGAAATGCCACTCCACACCATGACTGACCCACCGCCAAACCGGTCATGCTGGAGGATGTTGCAGGCAGCAGAACGTTCTCCACGGCGTCTCCCAGACTCTGTCACATGTGCTCAGTGTGAACCTGCTTTCATCTGTGAAGAGCACAGGGCGCCAGTGGCGAATTTGCCAATCTTGGTGTTCTCTGGCAAATGCCAAATGTCCTGCACGGTGTTGGGCTGTAAGCACAACCCCCACCTGTGGACATCGGGCCCTCATACCACCCTCATGGAGTCTGTTTCTGACCGTTTGAGCAGACACATGCACATTTGTGGCCTGCTGGAGGTCATTTTGCAGGGCTCTTCCTGCTCCTCCTTGCACAAAGGCGGAGGTAGCGGTCCTGCTGCTGGGTTGTTGCCCTCCTACGGCCTCCTCCACGTCTCCTGACGTACTGGCCTGTCTCCTGGTAGCGCCTCCATGCTCTGGACACTACGCTGACAGACACAGCAAACCTTCTTGCCACAGCTCGCATTGATGTGCCATCCTGGATAAGCTGCACTACCTGAGCCACTTGTGTGGGTTGTAGACTCATGCTACCACTAGAGTGAAAGCACCGCCAGCATTCAAAAGTGACCAAAACATCAGCCAGGAAGCATAGGAACTGAGAAGTGGTCTGTGGTCACCACCTGCAGAACCACTTCTTTATTGGGGGTGTCTTGCTAATTGCCTATCATTTCCACCTGTTGTCTATTCCATTTGCACAACAGCATGTGAAATTTATTGTCAATCAGTGTTGCTTCCTAAGTGGACAATTTGATTTCACAGAAGTGTGATTGACTTGGAGTTACATTGTGTTGTTTAAGTGTTCCCTTAATTTTTTTGAGCAGTGTATATATTTAACACAATGCCATATGCATTTTGTAAGGTCTTAAATTGAGGGCCTAGTTTTACCCTACAAGGGCCTGAAACTCATACACATCACTGTGAACAAAAACAACACCCATCATTATCATATTTCCCAGCACGCTCTATTGTAGGTAGATTTTTAGAATTTTTTGTGCAGGTACATTGATTGATTAATTAATCTTATGCTGCGCAAATTATTAATGACATACATTTTCTAAACTAATCCAATATGATACATGGCCTTATTGCACCTGTTACTGAAGTGGTTGTTCCAGTTTAGATGCTTTAGGTAGTCTCATACTGTATCTTACTGTTCCCACCCATGGTAGTAATTCTGAATGCAGGTTGTGGGTGATCAAAAATTCAAAATGTCCCATTACACCACTCTGGCTAGATTCCAGTAGGAATTAAGCATCACTTTGCAAGCCAGTACAACGTGTTTAGCAGGCCTGATGTGTAGTGATGGGAAACAAAGGCTATCTCAAGGCTTCAGCGCTTTCACCAAATTGTGCCAAAAAACGCTTTATTACTCTGAACTTCATTCTGTTCACAATGCACATTAGTGACATATGCTGGTCAACAACAAATAGCAGCATTTGATTATCAGATAGAGGCATTTTTTCTCCATTACTTTCATTATGACACCGTGGCGCAGCGGTAAATGGTTGGCTGTAGTAGCCTATAATCAGGTGGAATACCAGGTTTGCATCTTATATTATGATTCCCTTTTTTGCCTTCAAGTTGACAATTGTTCAAAACTGAATCTATGGCATTATTTAGGAAGCTTAAAACAGAAGCTTATACTATACTAAATAAAACAAATATTTCAACAACAGTGCAGAAAGAACCATCAAAATAGTGTGCCTTCAACGGGGTTCGACCTCAAACACCCACGTCCCTGATTGTTCCCTAGCTCCCTCCTCTACCTGCTAAGCTACCAGTCAAATGAAAGTGTCTGTACAAAATCCTAACTATATTGGTAAATACGGTGTCCAGTAGAGGTTCTTGTTTGAAAGCAGCTTGGAATCTGAAAAAGCACCGGAAGCGCGATGAAATCAATGGGATCTCGCATTTTGCAACACACTGTTTGAAAAAGCAGGTGATCAAACGAAGCTTCGAACGTCACTGATGACGTACTTCTGATAAAGTGATACACGCATCCGCACACTGCTTCGAAGATAGCTGCTTAGCGATTTTGACGCATGCCTCGAGCTCCGGTATCAAATGTAACATCACTACTGATGTGGACTGTAAACTGTGAGCTCATGCAACTGTATTACACTCTTACAAAGTTTAGATTTGTTCCTAAAGGGGTACAAACACGTATTTTGTACCTTTACATAATACTAGTGACGCGGAAACAAAGCTTCCTGAAGCATTGAGCATTTCCAGCCAATTGTGTCGAAAATAGGTTAATTACACGAGGCTCTGATCAACACTCATTAGTGGCACCTGCTGGTTGAAAGAATTTAGAGCAGCCAAATTATTATAGATGCCGTCCCTGCTTAGCAATTTCGTTGCATGCCTCGAAGCTCCGGTATCAAACGTACATCACTACATAATACATAGGGTACAACCACAGTAGCAAAGCCATTTGTTCTTTGTATATGGTAAAAATTTAACTCTACCATAGACCACTTAAATTGGTGCAACACTAACTGAAAACCATGCTCTAATACAACTTCCCAGTGTGCATTGCCTTCTCGAGTGCATTGTATCGTTAACACCCATGACTGCATTTGTTAGTGACAGAGACATGGTTGTTAAATTCATTCATTTTCAATCCATTACACTTATGACAAATTACATATCTCACAAGGCCTTATTTGTATGACTTTGGTTTATCTTCATTACGCACAACTCTGTGTGGTGGAGAATTTCTCTACCCTGTCTCTTCTATCCTTTTCTTTTTCTTTTTCTGGGTAGAAGGATTACTTTATACTATTCCAGGTATTCCTTAAAGAGGTAGGGTTTCAAGTGTCTTCTAAACACTTAGAACTAAAATATAGTGTTATTGTTGTTATTGTTATGCTGATTAATAATACATAATAATACTAATAATATAGGACCCCAAAAGGTTATTAGAGGAACCATTCAAGGGGGTTCTCCCACAGTGAGGTTTCCCCACAGTTTCAATTAGAAGAACCCCTAAAAGATCTTCCAGGAACCTTTTCTTTTTACAGTGTAGAACAGTTTTAGTCAAAATTCTGAAAGTGCAAACATTCAGCCCCGTTTAATTCTTAAAAGTCTAAGCAATTGAGGGGGCTCTAAGCTGACATATGTCAAAAGATGGTCATACTATGGATCATTTAGCTATTTGATTTGGAATTTTAGGATCCCTTTAGGTATGATACAATATTGAAGTTGGCCTTTAGCCCAGAGAAACGCATTGAATAACACATTCATAAATGGCAAAAAAGACAGTAAAAAAGGTTTTTAAGTGTTTGTCCTATATCTAGGAGATATAAGAAAGCTCCGAAAAATTTATAAAAAATAAAATATATCTAAAACGTTTTTTACACATATTGAACCCCTTTTTTGGGTAGGCTCAAAACTACCTTCATGCTTCCATTCATTTCTTAAAACCTTCAGACGAGTCCTGTGACACTTCTGGGGGTAATAGAGCAAAACTGAGAACATCGTGTTCATGAGAATCCCCACTTTCCACAGTAGGGTCACATTAGTTTGTAGCCTAAATGGTTCGGACGCTATTATATTATTATTTACAAACATTGACTGTACCGACTTCAGATGAGTCCCCTGACACTTGTGGGAATCATAGAGTAAAACGAAGATGACGATCATGTTCGCGAGAGTCTCCCCTTTCAATAGAGTGGTCATAGTTTGTAGGTGAAACCGTTCAGACGCTACAAACATTTTCGGGAGAAGACCGATTTTTGGGATGTCTCATGATCTGACAAACACCGCTCTAGCTCTGCCAACTTTCACCTCAGATGTGTCAGACTGTTCGCTGCTCTGGCACCCCAATGGTGGAACAAGCTCCCTCACCACGCCAGGACAGCGGAGTCACTGACCACCTTCCGGAGACACTTCAAACCCTATCTCTTTAAGGAATACCTGGGATAGTATAAAAGTAATCCTTCTACCCCCCCCCCCCTCTACCCCTCCCCCCAAATTAAAAATATATATATATGGGTCTGGGCCCAGGTGGGTCTGGGCCCTGTTTGCTCCCTCTGTCCTCCAACACCAGCCCAGGCCAATGGACATACCCTCCACCACCACCCTGCTCCCTCTCCATCCCGTTTCCTCTCTCTACACTTATCCCTCTCACAGACTCAGAACCAGACCAGAACCAGGAACCATTCATCACCACAATAGAAGAGGCGCGGAGGATGGACCAAAGATCTAGACCTACGCCTGGAGTGAGCAGGCCGCAGGGGAGTACCACCATTGACCTCTGGGTCTAGGACTGTGTCTGCTTGCTCATCAGGTTGTCCTTCCTCCCCTCTACAGATCCCGACCCAGCACCAGCCCCAGCCCCAGTTCCCGGTTCGGGTTCCCGGTTCCTGTTTTTCACAGGTCCCCAGTCCCAGCACCAGACCCAGCACCAACCTTTGGTTTCCAGCCCTGGTACCAGCACGATTTCCAACCCAGCCCCAACACCAACCCAGGTTTTCCCAGTCCTAGCACCAACCCTGGACACAGCATCGACCAACCACAACTACCACCTCCATCCAGCAACTGCCAGCCCAGACCCCACCCCACCCCACCCCTTCCCCAACACAAAGACACTAACACACCATCAACCACTCCACCAAACCAACCATGAGTGACTGACTGACTGACTAATCGATGCACTGATTATTGCTGTCAGTTTTCTTATTGAATGCATTTTTTTGTGTGTGTTTATTCTTGTTTGTTTTTCTTTTGATTTGATTAGCTTAAGTTGGATATTTCACTTATTGTTTGTTTAGAATTTTAACCAAATTGTTAAGAAATGTTTACTTGACTTTATTTTGAGACTTAGTGTAACCCTAATACAGTGGTCTAACACTCATGGTTTACAGGCCACATAAGGCCTGCAAGTGGAGTTACAAAAAAACGTTCCCAAAATTCCCAGAAATCCTGGTTGAAGGATTCAAAATTTCCTGATAACTCCCTCCAGTTTCAAGGAATCTTCCAACCGGGATTTCTGGAAAACCTGGGAATTTTGGAAAAGTTACCAGAATTTTGCAACCCTCCCTGGAAATCACATTATGCTGGCTTGCAAAGTGATGTGTAATTTCCACCCAGAGTTAGGATATCTAAAAGTTTGAATTTTTATTCACCTACAACTTGCATTCAGAATGACTGCCAGAGTTAGGGACATTGTGGGGAGACTACATAAGCCATTCATACTGGATCAACCATTTCAGTAACAGGTGCAAAAAATCTACCTACCTGATTGGATTAGTTTAGAAAAATGTATGCTATTTATCTTTGTGTAGTGTAAGATTAATCAATGAATCAATGTATATGCAAAAACACACATATTAAATTTAAAAATAAATAAATATCTGCAGTAAAGCATGCTGGGAAATATGACAAAGTTGGGCATGGCTTTTGTTCAAGTGATGTAAGTGACTTTTAGGCCCCTGTATTAACATAAAACTAGGCCCTCAAATTAGGCCTTATGAAATAAGCACTGAATTATGTTTAATAAATAAATAAAACATTATAATAATAATTAAGTATTCATTTATGCTCTCGATTGGTGAAGTCCAGAAGACTAGAAATGGATGACTGCAACAACCATGTCTCTTTCACTAACGAATAAAGTCTTGGGTGGTAATGCTACAATTCACTCGAAAGGCAAGGCACTCTGGGAAATATTCAAATTTTCACAAAGCAGTGTGTTAATTTAACACTGGTTCCAGTGTGTATATGGTCCCACTCTTTCAGTGTTGATTTAACACTGGAGAATTTGCTGTGTGGCGGCAGTTAACCATACGTTGGTTAGACCATGTCCTCTGGATACACAATAATACTTTCCGGCTTCCTCATAAATATGACAGTAATGTCCCACTTCTGCCTCGCCTCTACACAGAGCTCCATTTGGCCTTTCACAGAACATACATCTTGCATAATCAAAATGTGTTGTATGTGTTGTATGGGGACTGACTAGATGAAAGAAAAGCCCTCCAGTCTTTTTTAACAGGGAAAATGTAGCTTCAAGGGTAAATGGACTGCAAGCATTCTCAGAGGGATGGATGGAGAATGGAATGGAGAGGAATGACAGGATTCTGCATTTGCCTCTTGATTAACCTGTAACTGTATATCCCGTGAGGATCCTTAACACACCTGAAAATTACACTTACAAGATGAGAATAATTGGGTTGGCATCTCACAGGAATTTGTTATGATGTTTTTTTCAACAGGGTCAAAATTACATCCATCCTCCTCTACAGTGACTCATCCAGACAATTTACAGTAGCATAAATGATGGATTCGTTAAAATGGTTGTTTGCTTGGTTGCTTGACGAGCAAGTTAAAATGGAGCATAATAACAATTGCACAGTCCATTTCAGCTTTTGCTAAGTCATCCTCCTTTCATTCTGAGAGAGAGAGAGAGAGAGAGATTCTTAATGGAGGTAATCAAGTGATGTCCCTCCATTCAACTGGCCCCCTGGGAGACATTCCTTAATTACAGCAAACAACTCCAAATCACAAAACTGCTTTTATAGACTCAACAACATGGTGATACACAGAACATCATGTCTATTTTTACTTCTGTCTGATTTGTTTGACGGACATGGATTGAAGTCATGTTCCAGCCACAGAATATGAACTTCTAATCGCTATGGTAACAATGTGTTAGTATATACTAACAATTTGCAGTATACAATGGTACAATGTATGTGTTATTTCAGAACATGGAAAATGGAAACCCTAAGGTAAAGGCAAGGGTGGGATCAACATGAGGATGCTCAGAACAACCAAAAGAGATTACAGTAGTGTCCATTGACAGAGTAAAGGTCAAGTCTATGTTTTGTGACAGATGTAAGTTTTGCAGGTATCATCACTGATTATAACAGTTACAGTGCCTTTGGAAAGTATTCAGACCCATTGACTTTTTCCAAATTTTCTTCCATTACAGCCTTAATCTAAAATTGATTAAATTGCTTTTCCCCTCATAAATCTACACACAATACCCCATAATGACGAAGCAAAAACTATTTTTGATAATTTATATTTAAAAATAACCTGAAATATTACATTTACATAAGTATTCAGACCCTTTACTCAGTACTTTGTTGAAGCACCTTTGGCAGTGATTACAGCATCGACTCTTCTTGGGTATGACACTACAAGCTGTATTTGGGGAGTTTCTCCCATTCTTCTCAGCAGATCCTCTCAAGCGCTGTCAGGTTGGATGGGGAGCATTGCTGCACAGCTATTTTCAGTTCTCTCCAGAGATGTTCGATCGGGTTCAAGTCCGGGCTCTGGCTGGGCCACTCAAGGACATTCAGAGAGTGTCACGATCGTCATACATAGAGGACGACCAAGGTGCAGCGTGTTGAGCGAACATACTTTAATTAGTTAAAGTGCACACACGATACAAAACAACAAAACGACTCGTAACATCCTAGGTAACAATGACCAACTGGAACAAAAACCCACAAACACCAAGGGAACACAGACAGTTTAAATATGGCTCCCAATCAGAGACAACCAGCCACAGCTGACACTCGTTGCCTCTGATTGGGAGTCACTCAGGCCAACAAAGAAACAGAAGAACTAGAACCCCCAACATAGAAATATACCACATAGAATGAACAAACCCTGGCTCAACATATAGAGTCCCAGAGCCAGGGTGTGACAGTACCCCCCCCTAAAGGCGCGGACTGCGACCGCGCCTCCACTAGAACAAAACAGGGGAGGGCTGGGTGGGCATTCCTCCTCGGCGGCGGTTCTGGCTTCGGCCTTTCCCACCACCCTCCAATAAACCCCCCATAGCGCCCCTGGTCCGGTCTGGCCCCGCTGGCTGGAGCTGAACTGGACGTAGCAGGAGCGGTTAGCTTCAGCTCCGTAGTGGAGCAGTTGACCGGTACCTTACCAGGCACCGGTGACCCAGGCACGGGTTGTGCTGGACTGACGACGCGCACCCCTGGCTTGGTGCGTGGAGCCGGAACGGGCCGAACCGGGCCGAACCGGGCTGACGACTTGCACCCCTGGCTTGGTGCGTGGAGCCGGAACGGGCCGAACCGGGCTGACGACTTGCACCCCTGGCTTGGTGCGTGGAGTAGGAACGGGCCGGACCAGGCTGACGACTCGTACCCCTGGCTTGGTGCGTGGAGTAGGAACGGGCCGGACCAGGCTGACGACTCGCACCCCTGGCTTGGTGCGAGTGGCAGGAACAGGCCGGGCCGGGCTGGCGACGCGCACCGTAGACTTGGTGCGAGTGGCAGGAACAGGCCGGGCCGGGCTGACGATGCGCACCCCTGGCTTGGTGCGTGGAGTAGGAACAGGCCGGACCGGGCTGGCGACGCACACCGTAGGCTTGGTGCGTGGAGCAGGGACAGGTCGGACCGGGCTGGCGACGCACACCGTAGGCTTGGTGCGAGGAGCAGGGACAGGCCGGACCGGGCTGGCGACGCACACCGTAGGCTTGGTGCGAGGAGCAGGGACAGGCCAGACCGGGCTGGCGACGCACACCGTAGGCTTGGTGCGAGGAGCAGGGACAGGCCGGACCGGGCTGGCGACGCACACCGTAGGCTTGGTGCGTGGAGCAGGGACAGGCCGGACCGGGCTGGCGACGCACACCGTAGGCTTGGTGCGAGGAGCAGGGACAGGCCGGACCGGGCTGGTGACGCACACCGTAGGCTTGGTGCGAGGAGCAGGGACAGGCCGGACCGGGCTGGCGACGCACACCGTAAGCTTGGTGCGAGGAGCAGGGACAGGCCGGACCGGGCTGGCGACGCACACCGTAGGCTTGGTGCGTGGAGCAGGGACAGGCCGGACCGGGCTGGCGACGCACACCGTAGGCTTGGTGCGTGGAGCAGGGACAGGCCGGACCGGGCTGGCGACGCACACCATAGGCTTGGTGCGTGGAGCAGGGACAGGCCGGACCGGGCTGGCGACGCACACCATAGGCTTGGTGCGTGGAGCAGGGACAGGCCGGACCGGGCTGGCGACGCACACCGTAGGCTTGGTGCGAGAGGCAGGAACAGGCCGGACCGGGCTGGCGTCGCGCACCGTCCATTTGGTGCGAGGGGCCGTAACAGGCCGGACCGTACTGGGGACACACACCACTGGCTCTACCCCGGGATCTGGAACGGGCCGGACCGGACTGGTAACACATCCCAGTACCTCTCGCCGTGCCTCTAAACATTCCTTCCCTTCCTTTACCAGTGACCCCCGTAACCTGGTAGCCTTTTGAATACGCCCCTTTTCTGCCTCCGTCAGCCCCGTCGTCCATGCCCTGTGCCCCCCCCTAAAAATTATTTGGGGTTGCCTCTCGACCGTCCGATGACGACCCTGATCACGCCGTTGCTCCTCTCTCCGTCGCCTCTCTACAGTCTCACTCCATGGCCGGCGATCCATCCCGGCCAGGATTTCCTCCCAGGTCCAGGACCCCTGTCCATCCAAAATCTGCTCCCACGTCCAGGCTGCCTGCTCCTGGACACGCTGCTTGGTCCTGGTATGGTGGGTTTTTCTGTCACGATCGTCATACATAGAGGAGGACCAAGGCGCAGCGTGTTGAGCGAACATACTTTAATTAGTTAAAGTGCACACACGATACAAAACAACAAAACGACTCGTAACGTCCTAGGTAACAATGACCAACTGGAACAAAAACCCACAAACACCAAGGGAACACAGACAGTTTAAATATGGCTCCCAATCAGAGACAACCAGCCACAGCTGACACTCGTTGCCTCTGATTGGGAGTCACTCAGGCCAACAAAGAAACAGAAGAACTAGAACCCCCAACATAGAAATATACCACATAGAATGAACACACCCTGGCTCAACATATAGAGTCCCAGAGCCAGGGTGTGACAGAGAGTTGTCCCGAAGCCACTCCTGCGTTGTCTTGGCTGTGTGCTTAGGGTCGTTGTCCTGTTGGAAGGTGAACCTTCGCCCCAGTCTGAGGTCCTGAGCGCTCTGGAGCAGGTTTTCAAGAAGGATCTCTCTGTATTTTGCTCCGTTCATCTTTTCCTCGATCCTGACTAGTCTCCCAGTCCCTGCCGCTGAAATAAATCCCCACAGCATGATGCTGCCACCACCATGCTTCACCGTAGAGATGATGCCAGGTTTCCTCCAGACGTGACAATTTAGGCCAAAGAGTTCAATCTTGGTTCATCAGACCAGAGAATCTTGTTTCTCATGGTCTGAAAGTCTTTAGGTGCCTTTTGGCAAACTCCAAGAGGGCTGTCATGTGCCTTTTACTGTGGAGTGGCTTCCATCTGGCCACTCTGCCATAATGGCCTGATTGGTGGAGTGCTGCTGTAGCGTGTGATTTGGACGGAGTCAGGCGCAGGAGGTGTAAATCCCAGAATAATGGTTTATTCAGCCAATACAGAGGTTCGCAGCAATGCGTAAAACAACTACAGTGCGACTTAACGGCGCACTGGAGAAAATAAAACACACGGGTGGATATCCTGGCGATAATGTACATAATGCTCCACCAAGCTATCAACACCTCCACATGGATACAATCACACACAAAGACATGGGGGGCAGAGGGAATACTTATACAGGGACTGATGAGGGGATATGAACCAGGTGTGTGTAAAAAACAAGACAAAACAAATGGAATGATGAGAAGAGGAGCGGCAGTGGCTAGAAGGCCGGTGACGACGAACGCCGAAGCCTGCCCGAACAAGGAAAGGAGACAGCTTCGGAGGAAGTCCTGACAGCTGCAGAGATGCTTGTCCTTCTGGAAGATTCTCCCATCTCCACAGAGGAACTCTGGAGCTCTGTCAGAGTGACCATCATTCTACTCCGATTGCTCAGTTTGCCCGGGCGGCCAGCTCTAGGAAGAATCTTGGTGGTTCCAAACTGTTTCCATTGAAGAATGATGGAGGCCACTGTGTTCTTGGGGACCTTCAATGCTGCAGACATTTATTGGTACCCTTCCCCAATTCTGTGCCTCGACACAATCCTGTCTCGGAGCTCTACTGACAATTCCTTCGACCTCATGGCTTGGTTTTTGCTCTGACATGCACTGTCAACTGTGGGACCTTATATAGACAGGTGTGTGCCTTTCCAAATCATTTCCAATCAATTTAATTTACCACAGGTGGACTCCAATCAATTTGTAGAAACATCTCAAGGATGATAAATGGAAACAGGATGCACCTGAGCTTAATTTCGAGTCTCATAGCAAAGGGTCTGAATACTTATGTAAATAAGGTATTTCTGTATTTTTTTAATACATTTGCAAAAATTTCCAAAAACCTGTTTTCGCTTTGTCATTATGGGGTATTGTGTGTAGATTGCTGTGGATAAATAATAATAATAATCTATTTCAGAATAAGGCTGTAATGTAACAAAATGTGGAAAAAGTCAAGGGGTCTGAATACTTTCCGAAGGCATAAACTACTATTTGCATTGTGTCCATTTATTGGAGTCTGTTATCAATCGATTTGAGGGCAGAACCCACGATGTGCTCAACTGGCCTCCACTTTTCCACGGGAGTGTAACATGTTTGGCTGATAAACATAGATCACATAGCTCATCTCCCCAATGGGAACCAGTCCATCTGTCCAAGAGCCTCGACAACATCTGTGGCAGTTTACTCCGATTTTTCCTCCGACTTACCTGATATCCTAAGGATAAAATGTGGATATGACGTTAACTGATTTTCTATCCTGGATAATATTTAGATAGATTGAAGGAAAAGTCCAGATTCAGAAAAGAGAGTAGTCTCAAAGACACTTCTCCTTCCAACAGCATGGCACGGGCCCTAACCGTTCCTCTCTACTAGTATCCTCCATCTGATGGCCCCGCCCCTATTACCTTCCCATCTGGACCAATGAGATGCCTCATTGGCAACGCTCCTATTGTCCTCTATTCATTTCCCTCAACTAATCATGACAACTAACAGCTCATATACAGTAGAGTGTCACGGTACAGCATATGATTAGGCCTAAAGTATTTGATAACTGTTACTATAGTTTTAGTTCTAAGGAGCTTATTTAGGCTTTTCAATCATTTGGTGACAATATTGTAATTCATTGAACTGCAATTGTTTACTAATATTATTCTGATTCATGTATATTTCTACTTGTTAGTGATCGCCATACATAGTACATTACTATTCAGTGTTAATTGTGTTTAACTTGGGATTCATGTTTACATTCAGTTGTACGCATTAAAATAACTTTAAATGGCACCAACACTGTGGAAAGATTATGGGGAGAATATAGGGGATGTTAAATGCAGATAAAGCTAAAGTCTAACCACTCAGTCTTGACAAGACCTTTAACAACCTTAATTATTTTAGCATTTAATTGTCGTTTACAAAGTCAAACAAAGTGACAACCTGCTCCGGAGGTCCACCGGCAAGCAAACGTAGATGATTAACATGTTCTCTAGAAATATTTATGCAGATAATGACTGGTGTGTAACGTACTAAATGTGTCTGTCCATTCTACAGAAACAACAGACATTTAATACTTCAATTAATGTTATCTTTTTAATTGCAACTATCCACCTGTGGGTGAGAAACAATGATTAATATTTGGAGTTCAATGAGGGGAAAAGTGTTTATTGCAGTAGACTGTGGTAATTAGCCAGCGATGATTAGAATTACCGAAGGTCACTAGAGCTTCAAAATAAGAATGCTAAAGAACTAATTTAACTAATGAAACTTTTAGTCACTAACAGTTCCACTGTTTATTCTACAATATATATCAAACACATTTCTGCTGTTGGTGATTATCCTTGTTATCCATAGTACTTGCTCTAATTCTTTAAATGTACATCCCTGTTAGTGAGCATTTCTTCTTTGCCAAGATAAACCATCTGCCTGACAGGTGTGGCATATAAAGAAGCTGATTAAACACCATGATCGTTACTCAGGTGCTGGGGACAATAAAAGGCAACTCTAAAATGTGCAGTTTTGTCACACAACACAATGCCACAGATGTCTCAAGTTGAGGGAGCATGCAATTGGCATGCTGACTGCAGGAATGTCCACCAGAGCTGTTGTCAGATATTTTAATGTTAATTTCTCTACCATAAGCTGGCTCCAACGTCGTTTTAGAGAATTTGGCAGTATGTCCAACCGGCCTCACAACCGCAGACCACGTGTGACCACCCCAGCCCAGGACCTCCACATCCAGCTTCTTCACCTGCGGGATCGTCTGAGACCAGCCACCTGGTCAGTTGATGGGTGGGCCTATGCCCTCCCAGGCCCACCCATGGCTGGGCCCCTGCCCAGTCATGTGAAATCCATAAATTAGGGCCTAATTATTTCATTTCAATTGACTGATTTCCTTATATGAACTGTAACTCAGTAAAATTGTTGAAATTGTTGCATTTATATTCTTGTTCAGTATACCTTAGTTGAATGCACTAAATGTAAGTCACTCTGGATAAGACTGTCTGCTAAATGACAAAAATGTAAATGTGAAAATAAACATATCAAAATAAACTGCAAAGCACACTGGGTTTTACTCTTGGCCTTGTTTTAGGGCGGAGCATGCTTTGCAATTGTTCATTTTTATATTCATATTTTGTTCATTTAGCAGACGCTCTTATAACACCATAGTGCCGTCAGACTTCTGATACCAATGCAGGGTGAAAGGGGGCCACAAAATTGTGAACTAGTATTTTGAAAATAGAAATTACAGCTCTCAAAAATATCTTGTTACAAAATACATTGGAGTGTAGTTCAGCCCAGTGTAATAAAAATTACAAAAGTAATTTAAATACATAACAGAAATACTGCCAATCACTGTACGTGAATAAGTAATTTAAGCGCGTTAACCCTCGCAAGGCTGCCAGCCCAGACGAAATCTCAAGCCGCGTCCTCAGAGCATGTGCAAACCAGCTGGCTGGAGTGTTTACGGACATATTCAATCTTTACATATCCCATTCTAATGTCCCCACTTGCTTCAGGATGTCCACCATTGTTGCTGTACCCAAGAAAGCGAAGGTAACCGAGCTAAATAACTATCGCCCTGTAGCACTCACTTCTGTCATCATGAAGTGCTTGGTATAGAATGGTATAGAAAATTATTTTGTATTTTAAAAAAAGATACGAATTACAGCTCTCGAAAGTACTGTATCTTGTTAAAAAATACATTGGAGTGTAGTTCAGCCCAGTGTAATACAAATTACAAAATACTCAGAAGTAATTGAAATACGTACTGTATTTCAAATACATTTAACAGAAATACTGCCCATCTCTGATTATAGGGACCGGGTAGTATGGACCAGAACAGCAATCAGTTTCAGGCAGCCGCAGCATCGTGAGATGGAAATGAAAACTGACAAGACTTTGCTTTTGAGGCTTTGGACAGCTAGCGATACAGGATCCATTACTCAAAAATGTCTGTGGACATTTCACTCTGGATTCTTTGAGAAGGAAACATAGAAAAAGGACAGATGGGAGACTGGTGGGAGTTAGTATGCTGTGCAGGCAACTGTGCCAATTCTGATATGTTTTTCACTAATTGGTCTTTTGACCTATCAGATCACCTCAGAAAAAGATCTGACGCGAAAAGATCTGATGTGAATAGTGAAAAGACCAATTAGTGGAAAAAATATCAGAATTGGGTTGCCTGTGTAAATGCAGCCTAAATAGCCTACAGTATGCAATAATGCAACAATCAGAAGCAAGGACCAGAAGATAGAATTCCGAACACATTCTGTTCAGTATTCATCAGCCTGGTTGGTGCATGACAAGCATAATGATTTGAACATGGAAAACCTAAGTGTTTTGTATCCTGCAAATCTCATTGTGTCACAGTTATTTATGGATCATCAATCTACTCTTTCTACTCCATTAACATCTTATTTTTGTAGTAATTAGGACAAAAATGTACTGTGTTGTACCAATATAATGGTGCTATGGCTTTGCACAGTGAGGGTGTCATTAAACTATGCCAGAGTAAATCACTTGGTTCCAATGGGTACCCTCTATATTTCTGAAAATCACATGATTTGATATATTTTTATTCATTCAATCAAAATCAATCAATAATGAAGTTCAAATAGTAAAACAATTTGAAACAAAATAAATTCTAACACACTAAACCATCTAACAAATTATAACAATATAATGCTGTCTATTTTCCTTTTCGCTGTTTGTTTGTGTTTGTTTTCAGATTGTTAAGGAATTTATCTTCTAGGAGTTTGGAGTCTTCGTTGGAGTGGTTGGTCTGGTGGAGTGGTTGGCGGTGTGTCCTTGTGTTGGGGAGGGGTGTGGTCTGGGCTAGCAGCAGCTCGATGGAAATGACAGTTGTGGTGGCCGCTGCTGTGTCCATGGTTGGTGGAGGGTTTGGTCCTGGGGCTGAAACTTGGAACCGCGCTGGTGTTGGGGCCAGGACCGGAAACCTTGGGATGGTGCTGGGTCTGGTGCTGGGACTGGGGACTCGGGAGCGGGAACCAAGAACTGGGAGCTAGGAACTGGGAAGAAGTTATCACGTTTCTCAACAACAATCTCCCCAGGTGTTTTTGGAGCGCTGCACCGAAGGAAAAAGAAAAAGCATGTCTCTGGGCCTTCCAGTCGTGGCCTCAGGCTTTCCTTGCTGGGTCAGTCTGGGAGGTTGCTCTAGGTGCTGTTTCTTCCTCCCTTACCCTTTCTTATTCCTAATTATGCTTTTCACACAAACACAACCACATATCGTCATTCCAATGTGATATTACTTTAGCACAGGGTTTCCCAAACTCAGTCCTCTGGACCCCAAGGGGTACATGTTTCGATTTTTGCCCTAGCACTACACAACTGATTCAAATAATCGACTAATTATCAAGATTTGATCATTTGATTCAGCTGTGTAGTGTTAGGGCAAAAACAAAACATGCACCCCTTGGGGTACCAAGGACCGAGTTTGAGAAACGCTGGGGTAGGCTGTGAGGGTAGGCTAGTCTACATCACATGTCAAACTCATTCCACGGAGTGTCTGTGGGTTTTTGCTCCTCCCTTGTACTTTATTGATGAATTAAGGTCACTAATTAGTAAAGAACTCCCCTCACCTTGTTGTCTTAATTGAAAGGAACAGCCAAAACCTGCAGACATTAGGCCCTCCATGGAATGAGTTTGACACCCCTGGTCTACATGATGAGATTATTATGGATAAGAGCGCACATTTTTTATTAGTCAAAAGGCAGTCAAGCATCGATGTCACCAGAATCAGACCCTCAATATTTATTGGAAAGGAGCATCAAGATCACCGTGCACTTTCACCACCCTGTGAAGTTCATCATAAGTTATTCCATCTGTAGCCTAATAAAATGCATGGTTTCCCAAGTCGTAGTGGGAGGACCACACACCATATCATCGCGTGACTCCAAGTTAACTTCTATATGATGGTTATTATATCAATATTTGTGCATAAAGGCGTTTCCACCATAATTTCTCGCATACTTAATTTTACAGACACAAAAATATCCCACAATGTCGATTGAACAAATTCTGTCTGCATTTATGAAATTGTACCGAAACTTCCTGTTTCCATCACAGCTGTCAGGATTCTTTTTATTTTTTTATGGTATGACTGGAAATGGAACATATGGAAACCTTCAAAATCGCTTCACGGTTCTCCTCTCCTCTCTCAAAGACTATTTGGCAGAGGAGAGTCAATGACTTACAACTACTGAGAATATTCAGACGTATTGGGGGGAGGAGAGATGGACAGGTTGCATTATCACTTGGTATTACAGAGGCAGACAGGAGTAGAAGTGGGGATGTCTGACTGGAAGAAAAAAAACACAGCAACAAATTGATGTTTTAGTCCCCAGACAACTTGCAGAGGAGCAGATGGCTTACAATATGAGCACAGCACCATTAACAGATCCCTCTCTCTCCTGTGTGTGTGCGTGAGCGTGGGTGTGTGTGTGGGTACATGTGTGCGTGGTAAAGAGTTTGACTGAGGAGGATGTAGGGGTGTTGGGCAACAGAGCCAGAATCGTCAGATGGCCATCCCATCATGCAATGCCTGAAGACCGGGAAGGGACCTGTGTGACACTAGCAGGTGGGATGGCAGACACAGTGGCACTCTGGCAACACATCTTTCGACATGTCTGCCGTTTATAGTTGGCACGGTGGGCAGGCCATGTGTTGGCTTTTAAGGAAAGTTTCACTGGTACTTGAGATGTCACTGGAGAGAGTTAAGGATGTTTCTACAGTAAAAATGTAAAATACTGGCGATAATTTAGTTGGTAGACACTAAAAGCCATAGATGAAGGGCTAGCAGGGATGATGTTAAATGAAACTCAAATTTAGACCAAAACAGCCTATAAGAAACTCATCTAGAAAGCTTTTTTCTTCTTCAGCACTGATATAGATCGGGAGCAGTCTGGCACCCTGCTGCTAATTGCTATCAAACTCAAAACTTATAAAATGGAACCTGATACTTTTGAACAGGAAATGTAATCTAAAGTATTGCCTTTTCAAATATCCATGAAATCAACAAGACGAAAACACTTAGGCCTAGATTCAATCAGATCAAGCGTTAACAGGCGATAGCAGACACCTGCATTGTGGATGTTTTGGTAGTGTCGGAGATGGAACCGCTTTGGAGCCATCAAATAGGTGAGCAGCTGCTCTTGTGATCATTGTAACGAAGCCACACCCACCCCACTCATGTTATAAGTTCAGAAGGAGAAAGTGTAGGCTATATAGAAATAATGAAGCTCAAATTTAATAATCCTTAAACAAAATAATGAGGATTCTATCATTCTAATCGAGGTGTAGATTACATTTCACATTCTAGTGTTTGAACTTGTAAAAAAGGCTGCATGGGATTTCTCTTAATTCAACTCCATGCAGCCAATGGCAATGTCCGCTTTAGCTATAATGCCGGGAGCCGCTTGTGGATTTGACAGCTCTACCGCAGTTCCACCTTCGACACCGCCAAAACAACTGCTATGCAGACATTGGCTAATGCGGATCTAATTGAATCGAGCCCTTAGTCTTCTTCTTCTGACTACCAAATGGACGCACTGATAATTGTTAAATGTTATTTGATTGAATGCATTTGTTTTTTAGTTCTTTTTTGATAATTGTTTTTTTTCTTCTTTTGATTTAATTAACTTAAGTTGGATTGAGTATTTATTGTTTCAATTGTTTATTATTTTGAAGTTTAACAAAATTTGACTTGAATGAATTTAGGAAAAACCAAATAAATTGACCTAACATGCTGACCAGACCGCCATCGCGCACATGTTGATTTTGTCCACCCACACCAGACGCGATCAGGACATGCAGGTTGAAATATCAAAACGACCTCTGAACCAACTATATTAACTTTGGAACAGGTCGAAAACCATTAAACATGTATGGCAATTTAGCTAGCTAGCTGTTGCTAGCTAATTTGTCCTGGGATTTAAACATTGGGTTGTCATTTTACCTGAAATGCACAAGGTTCTCTACTCCAACAATTAATCCACAGATAAAAGGGAAAACCGAGTGAGTTTTTAGTTCTCTCCTCCTTCAGGCTTCTTCAGACTTTATATGGCGGTTGGCAACCAACTTTAAGGTGCATTACCACAACCAACTGGACTGGAGTGTGGACCTCCGTTCATCTTTCGATCACCCACGTGGGTATATGCTCCTAAAAACCAATGAGGAGATGGGAGAGGCAGGACTTGCAGTGCGTCGAGCGTCACAAACAAGTATTTGATACACTGCCGATTTTGCAGGTTTTCCTACTTACAAAGCATGTAGAGGTCTGTCATTTTTTACCATAGGTACACTTCAACTGTGAGAGACGGAATCTAAAACAGAAATCTAGAAAATCACATTGTATGATTTTTAAGTAATTAATTAGCATTTTATTGCATGACATAAGTATTTGATCACCTACCAACCAATAAGAATTCCGGCTCTCACAGACCTGTTAGTTTTTCTTTAAGAAGCCCTCCTGTTCTCCACTCATTACCTGTATTAACTGCACCTGTTTGAACTCGTTACCTGTATAAAAGACACCTGTCCACACACAGTGTGTGCAAACCTGTACCAAATATTAAGTTCTGCTTTTCTGATGTATCAAATACTTATGTCATGCAATAAAATGCAAATTAATTACTTAAAAATCATACAATGTGATTTTCTGGATTTTTGTTTTAGATTCCGTCTCTCACAGTTGAAGTGTACCTATGATAAAATTACAGACTTCTACATGCTTTGTAAGTAGGAAAACCTGCAAAATCGGCAGTGTATCAAATACTTGTTCTCCCCACTGTATGTACATTTATTTTGCAACGCTCGCACACGCAACGCGGGCGGTTTGATCAGCCTTGGGTTGAAGGATCGCATCAAACTTTTAGGTGCATACACTGCCACCTACTGTACTGGAGTGTGAGGCCAGTCACGGCCTACCTACATTGACTTCCGGTAATACAAAATTGGGAAAAAGGAAAACGACCCTGCCAGCTATTAGCTCTCACAAAAAGAAACACCACCCCATTCCACTATTTAACCCTATCTAATCCTACTCCAGGCCAACGGTCTGGGAGGACAGAACACTACCACTCAACACCCCCTGCAAATCTTCTGCAGTAAAACCTTGCAATCCAAGTACTTCTCTGCAGCTGCCACCACAACCTTTATTTTCTGTGACTTACGTTCCATTTTTGCAGTGTAGTTGACAACCATGGCTATGAATGCTAAGAAACCCACCTTACTGAAGCACATATTATTCCCATCCCTCTCTATTGGTCTCTGACTACTCTCAGGTATCCTCTCAGGATCCCTCGCCCTGTACCCATCTTCCTCTACCATTCTCTTCACTGCTTCAGCATACAACACTTTCTGTACTACTCTAACCATGGCAACCTCAACCTGCCTTTCTCTCACCGGACACCTCTGATCTCCAGTCCCATGGGTACCCCCACAGCTTACACACGCAACTTTCTCTATCGATACTACACATTCCTTCGTCTCATGCACTCATGCACACTTCTCGCATCTAGGAATCTCACTCCTACACACTGCTGCAACATGACCATAAGCTTGGCACCTAAAACACCATAGTATTTTCGGAACAAAAGCTCTCATGGGATAACTAACACATCCTAACTTGACCATGTCAGGCATCAAAACTCAGCAGGACAGACAATGTCTTCTCCATTTCACCACGCGCTCCACCGGGTCTGCGTCGCACCAAACGGCGGGAGTCACAGACACCAGGAATCTTCCATTTCAGCTGATCCTCCTCAACAGTTAATGCCGCCCCCGTTAACACTCCTTTCAATGATGGCCTGCTCCGAAGAGCAAAGCACACATTTCGAGTCCAGTTCGAGTTACTTTCACCAACTCAACAGTCCCCAACCTCTTCCCCACCCATCCTGACACCACATATGGATCAGCCAGAATACAAGGATCCATTCTCTCCACAAATCTCACTCCCATTGGGCCAGAATCATACTTGTCATCATCAGGATGAGGCTCGAACTCGGCGGTCCTCACCGCAGGTACTTTATCCTCACTCTCGTCAGGTTCCATCTCTGTGCTACTGGAGCACGTATCCGTCTTTTTGCACTTGACGCCAACCTTTCTCACCACACCACTTCCCTCTACACTCAGCTCCTTTTCGGCAGTCACCACTGCACCTAACACCGCATTTAATTCATCCTCACTCTCGTCACGTTCAATTTCCTTCTGTAGCTCTTCCAAACGTTTTGTATGATCCTCTATTCCATATTCACTCAAAACATGTTCCACTTTCCTCCTTTTTTCCCTGTCCGCCATCTTACAGGCCTGCTCCATCCTCTCAAGTGGCATCTTCTCATTCTGACATTCCTGAAAACAAGCCTTTAGTCTGTCACTGTGGTGCCTTTAATGAAAATGTATAGCTGACGGTTTCCATGGAGAATTTGAAAGCCGCCTCCAGAGTGAGTCTTTCTCCCGTCATGAATATGGATTTTACAGGTGGTTAATTCTGGACCCACTGCAAATTATGCAGTTAGAGAAGCTAATGGATCATTAGCAGTTAGAGAGAAGTCATTTTGATAAGCGTGTCAACTGCAACCTAATGCAGCTGATATTAGCATCCATCCCCGGCCGATCGCTCTGTGCATTCAAGAGCTTTTGGAATGGTTTATGTTGGATTGATGTGGTAATTCATCACATAACTAATCTCAGTAATCGTCATATATTCTGCGTGGCTCCCTGTGGAAGTTGACAATCATCCTCTCTTCCTCTTCGTTTCTGTGGATATCAATGTGGACAAATGACTGCTAATGTACGATCTGCCATTAAGCTGGTATAATGGTAGGGAAGTTAGCTGAAGGTCGTAACGAAGGAACACACAAAATGCCATGCGAGCAGACCCTTTCTTTCTGACTGAATTGAAATAGGTTTCATAACAAAAGCTGAAGACCATGCCACCATGATGACATAAGAGGTTGTCAATGTTAAAGTGAACCACACACACACAGGCAAACACACACACAGAAATCTTGGCGCAGCTAAGTTTTTCAATGTTTGCAGTTAGGTGGACACATTAAATCATGGCTGTGCTGTGTCCTTCTCTGAGACTCATTTTAAGGAGGTATCATTATACTGTACATACAGGGCCACAATCCTGTACTGTAGCACTGAGAACTAACGTACAAGGCCGTCTGTGGTAGCGTTTTTGATTGGCAAGATGGTAAATTACAGCTGCCAGGATGAGGGTTTGGGTCAACGGAACAGGGCATTCAGACATGCAGAGGAGTGTGATAGTTTGATAGAGAAAGAAAGAGAGAAAGAGAGGGGGGAGTGGAAGAGGGAGAGAGTGCGTGTGTGAGAGGAGAGGAAGAGAGAGAGAGAGACGAGAGAAGGGAGACAGCAGCACAGCATGGAGGAGGCCCCCTACCGCTGTGCTAGGCGACCTCTGGAACAGATCCAGGGCTGCTGCCTGCCACCACCAGACTCAACACAGCCTCACCTTTCACATCACATATTCACAAAACAAATCCCACATCCACTATGAGATCAGCCAATTAAAAAGTTCTGCATAATTTAGCCAGTCATTTGGCAGTGGGATCAAATTGAGTATGATTTGCAGTTAGTTCTTGGGAATTTCCTCAGGCAAATTGTTTTTAAAATAAAAATGTAACCTGATTCTATCGTCCATCAACATCACCTAAAACCTACATTTTATCCTTGCTTCTTCTTTCATTCAAACGGCACACATAGGTGAAAGCAAGTCTAAGAAGCAATAGATCTGTTCTGTGTGCGCTATTTCTGTGCTTCACCTTCTTAAGTTTAGTTTTTGCGTCTTTTACTTTCAGTTTTGTACACCAGCTTCAAACAGCTGAAAATACAATATTTTTGGTTATTGAAAATATATTTCACAGCGGTTTAGATGGTTCAATGATTCTCTTGTTGCTTGTTTTGAAATTAGGCAAACTATTAGAATTTTAGCAACCAGGAAACGGCAGAGCGATTTCCGCATATTGCAGCTTTAATACTAATATGGAAAATGAAGATGCAAACAACCCCCAGTATAAATCTGATTTTAAGTTCACAATTAATGACACGAAATCAAATAGAATGTTATTGGTCGTGTCAACATATTTTGTAGATGTTATCGCAGGTACAGCGAAATGCATATGTTTCTAGCTCCAACAGTGCAGTAATACATAACAATACAAAACAATACACACAAATCCCACAAATAAAACAAAAGAAATTAAGGAATATCAGAATGAGAAATGTCAGAGAATGGCTAAATCTCACATCCCAAATGTGCAAGGCCAGCACAAATACAGTCTGTGTCTTATCCTATCCCTGACTATTAAAAACGTGATCTGGGATTGAAATCACATTACAAAGAAGCACCAGAGAGATTCTGGAATCCATTCCATTCTATTCTAAGAGCAGGTAGAACACATATCCTTCATCCTCTATGAAATGACTCCATCACTCCTCCATTTAAAAGATATCGGTTAAAGTATAGCGGACGGAGATCCACGACAGCGTAATTGTCCTGTGTGTAATTGCTGGCAGCCATTAGGGAGCCGGGCGGAGCGGTGGGTGGAGGGTGGATGGAGGGAATGAGGGAAGCTTTTCTTTAAGCCTGAGGGCACAGGAGAAAGAGAGGAGACTGGAGCTGTGCTATACGCTGACACACAGGGACATTAACGGACACCTCTGTAAGACCAAAATCCCCTATTTTGCTTAACAGGTCTATTTTAATTGCCACTAGCCCTGCCAATCACTTCCTGACAGGGTTTTTTCCTTTCTGATCCACACCTGCAGAGAACTATATCATTGTACCATGGAACAGTCTAGAATAATTTCTATTATGCAGTAGCCAAAGAGCCACAGAGGTGACTTATATAGCTTATAGAGCTCATAGATACAGTACATGCAGGAGATTGCCATTAAATAGTTTTCATGTTACAGATGTAGGATCTTAATTTGAGCCAGTTTTCTACAGTAATAATCTTGCAGCAACAGTAAATGTGAATTATTATGTGGATATTGAGAGACAGCGCCGGAGAAGATGGCTGCCGTTTTACAGCCCTCTAACCAATTGTACTATTATGTGTGTTTTTCCGCGTTATTTGTAATTTATTTTGTACATAATGTTTCTGCCATCGTCTCTTATAACCAAAGAGAGCTTCTGGATATCAGGACAGCGATTACTCACCTCGTATTGGACGAATAATTTTTCTTCAACGAGGCGTTCGCGAAGGATATCCTACAGACACCCTACAAGGCCCAGATCCCCGTCATTCGCGTGAGGAAGAGACGGAGATATCGTGGACGCAGATCCGGGTGCCTTGTAAGGATCCGACGGCGAGCGAGTAAACTGCCTCTCCCATCAATCCTATTAGCCAACGTTCAATCTTTTGAGAATAAAATTGACGATTTAAGATTATGGTTATCCTACCAACGGGACATTAAAAACTGTAATATCTTATGTTTCACGGAGTCGTGGCTGAACGACAACAATGATAACATTCAGCTAGCAGGCTATACGCTACATCGACAGGACAGAACGGCAGACTCCGGTAAGACAAGGGGCGGCGGTCTGTGTATATTTGTAAACAACAGCTGGTGCACAAAATCAAATACTAAGGAAGTCTCGAGGTTTTGCTCGCCTGAGGTAGAGTATCTTATGATAAGCTGTAGACCACACTATTTACCAAGAGAGTTTTCATCTATATTTTTCATAGCTGTCTATTTACCACCACAAACCAATGCTGGCATTAAGATTGCACTGAATGAGTTGTACAAGGCCATTAATCAACAGGAAAACGCTCATCCAGATGCAGCGCTCCTAGTAGCCGGGGACTTTAATGCAGGGAAACTTAAATCCGTTCTACCTAATTTCTACCAGCATGTTAAATGTGCAACCAGAGGGAAAAAAACTCTAGACCACCTTTACTCCACACACAGAGACGCATACAAAGCTCTCCCTCGCCCTCCATTTGGCAAATCTGACCATAACTCTATCCTCCTGATTCCTGCTTATAAGCAAAAACTGAAGCAGGAAGCACCAGTGATTCGGTTAATAAAAAAGTGGTCAGATGACGCAGATGCTAAGCTACAGGACTGTTTTGCTAGCACAGACTGGAACATGTTCCGGGATTCTTCAGACAGCATTGAGGAGTACACCACATCAGTCACTGGCTTCATCAATAAGTGCATCGATGATGTCGTCCCCACAGTGACCGTACGTACATACCCCAACCAGAAGCCATGGATTACAGGAAACATCCGCACTGAGCTAAAGGGTAGAGCTGCCGCTTTCAAGGAACGGGACTCTAACCCGGACGCTTATAAGAAATCCCGCTATGACCTCCGACGAACCATCAAACAGGCAAAGAGTCAATACAGGTCTAAGATTGAATCATACTACACTGGCTCTGACGCTCGTCGGATGTGGCAGGGCTTGAAAACTATTACAGACTACAAAGGGAAGCACAGCCGCGAGCTGCCCAGTGACACAAGCCTACCAGACGAGCTAAACCACTTCTATGCTCGCTTCGAGGCAAGCAACACTGAAGCATGCATGAGAGCACCAGCTGTTCCGGACGACTATGTGATCACGCTCTCCGTAGCCGATGTGAGTAAGACTTTTAAGCAGGTCAACATTCACAAGGCCGCAGGGCCAGACGGATTACCAGGACGGTTACTCCGAGCATGTGCTGACCAACTGGCAAGTGTCTTCACTGACATTTTCAACATGTCCCTGACTGAGTCTGTAATACCAACATGTTTCAAGCAGACCACCATAGTCCCCGTGCCCAAGAACTCTAAGATAACCTGCCTAAATGACTACCGACCCATAGCACTGACGTCTGTAGCCATGAAGTGCTTTGAAAGACTGGTCATGGCTCACATCAACAGCATAATCCCAGAAACCCTAGACCCACTCCAATTTGCATACCGCCCCAACAGATCCACAGATGATGCAATCTCTATCGC
Organism: Coregonus lavaretus; assembly: GCF_964263955.1. NCBI lineage: Eukaryota > Metazoa > Chordata > Actinopteri > Salmoniformes > Salmonidae > Coregonus > Coregonus lavaretus. The sequence continues at coordinate 61,002 of NW_028162475.1, read as the reverse complement.
ACTCCACACTGCCCTTTCCCACCTGGACAAGAGGAACACCTACGTGAGAATGCTATTCATTGACTACAGCTCAGCATTCAACACCATAGTGCCCTCTAAGCTCATCACTAAGCTAAGGATCCTGGGACTAAACACCTCCCTCTGCAACTGGATCCTGGACTTCCTGACGGGCCGCCCCCAGGTGGTAAGGGTAGGTAACAACACATCTGCCACACTGATCCTCAACACGGGGGCCCCTCAGGGGTGCGTGCTCAGTCCCCTCCTGTACTCTCTGTTCACCCATGACTGCATGGCCAGGCACGACTCCAACACCATCATTAAGTTTGCCGACGACACAACAGTGGTAGGCCTGATCACCGACAACGATGAGACAGCCTATAGGGAGGAGGTCAGAGATCTGGCCGTGTGGTGCCAGGACAACAACCTCTCCCTCAACGTGACCAAGACAAAGGAGATGATTGTGGACTACAGGAAAAAAAAGAGGACTGAGCACGCCCCCATTCTCATCGACGGGGCTGTAGTGGAACAGGTTGAGAGCTTCAAGTTCCTTGGTGTCCACATCACCAACGAACTATCATGGTCCAAACACACCAAGACAGTCGTGAAGAGGGCACGACAAAGCCTATTCCCCCTCAGGAGACTAAAAAGATTTGGCATGGGTCCTCAGATCCTCAAAAAATTCTACAGCTGCACCATCGAGAGCATCCTGACTGGTTGCATCACCGCCTGGTATGGCAACTGCTTGGCCTCTGACCGCAAGGCACTACAGAGGGTAGTGCGTACGGCCCAGTACATCACTGGGGCAAAGCTCCCTGCCATCCAGGACCTCTATACCAGGCGGTGTCAGAGGAAGGCCCTCAAAATTGTCAAAGACTCCAGCCACCCTAGTCATAGACTTTTCTCTCTGCTACCGCACGGCAAGCGGTACCGGAGTGCCAAGTCTAGGTCCAAAAGACTTCTCAACAGCTTCTACCCCCAAGCCATAAGACTCCTGAACAGCTAATCATGGCTACCCGGACTATTTGCACTGCCCCCCCACCCCATCCTTTTTACGCTGCTGCTACTCTGTTAAGTAAGTATTTATGCATAGTCACTTTAACTCTACCCACATGTACATATTACCTCAACTACCTCAACTAGCCGGTGCCCCCGCACATTGACTCTGCAACGGTACCCCCCTGTATATATAGCCTCCCTACTGTCACTTTATTTTACTGTATATATAGCCTCCCTACTGTCACTTTATTTTACTTCTGCTCTTTTTTTCTCAACACTTTTTTTGTTGTTGTTTTATTCTTACTTTTTTGTTTAAAATAAATGCACTGTTGGTTAAGGGCTGTAAGTAAGCATTTCACTGTAATGTCTGCACCTGTTGTATTCGGCGCATGTGACCAATAAAATTTGATTTGATTTGATTTGATAATAATTAACTGACATTGTAAAGGTTGATACATTTTTCGAAAGGGAAAATCCAGTCTGAAATTAAAAAATAGAAAACCTGAAATACACTACAAGTTTTACATTTCCTGCATTGCAGGAAGGTCTTCTGCAACAGGGTGATCAAATTAAGATCCTACAACTGTATGTCAATGTGGTTTCAGGCAGCACTAATAACAAATGCAAGTAGCCTAGTAAAAAATAAATAATAATACAGACTATTGACTTATCTGTCACTAATGTGAATACAAGTAGTTTAAAAAGCAAATTGGAAATACATTGCTCTTGTCAGTTATCAAGAGTTAGCAGGCTAATTATCTGTAGATTAAATGTTGCTTCAGGATTACTGGGATCAGAAGATCACTGTGTGTGGTGTCAACTGGAGGGATGAGACATGACGACTAGAGTGATGAGGGTCAGAAGGACAGGGAGGGATGGGTGGAGGGATGGAGGGAAGAATTTATCCCTCTTTCATTTATATATTCTGCGTCCCAAATTACACCATATTCGCTATTTAGTGCACTACTTTTGACCAGGGCCCATAGGGCTCTGGTAAACATTAGTGCACTATATTTGGGACGCATCCTATGTGAGATTATAGGAGGCTGGAGCGGAGCCCAATATAACTGGCTCCCCAAGGGTGAAATCCCTGAGGAAAATGACCATTCTCCAGAGCGGCTGGTGAGGCAAGAATTATATGCTTTGATAAGTCATCTTGACTCTGTTCTACTTCTCAATAAGTGTCTATACGTCCACATCCACTCTGCCTGACTCCTGCTCTCATCCTCAGTGTCTATACGTCCACATCCACTCTGCCTGACTCCTGCTCTCATCCTCAGTGTCTATACGTCCACATCCACTCTGCCTGACTCCTGCTCTCATCCTCAGTGTCTATACGTCCACATCCACTCTGCCTGACTCCTGCTCTCATCCTCAGTGTCTATACGTCCACATCCACTCTGCCTGACTCCTGCTCTCATCCTCAGTGTCTATACGTCCACATCCACTCTGCCTGACTCCTGCTCTCATCCTCAGTGTCTATACGTCCACATCCACTCTGCCTGACTCCTGCTCTCATCCTCAGTGTCTATACGTCCACATCCACTCTGCCTGACTCCTGCTCTCATCCTCAGTGTCTATACGTCCACATCCACTCTGACTGACTCCTGCTCTCATCCTCAGTGTCTATACGTCCACATCCACTCTGCCTGACTCCTGCTCTCATCCTCAGTGTCTATACGTCCACATCCACTCTGCCTGACTCCTGCTCTCATCCTCAGTGTCTATACGTCCACATCCACTCTGCCTGACTCCTGCTCTCATCCTCAGTGTCTATACGTCCACATCCACTCTGCCTGACTCCTGCTCTCATCCTCAGTGTCTATACGTCCACATCCACTCTGCCTGACTCCTGCTCTCATCCTCAGTGTCTATACGTCCACATCCACTCTGCCTGACTCCTGCTCTCATCCTCAGTGTCTATACGTCCACATCCACTCTGCCTGACTCCTGCTCTCATCCTCAGTGTCTATACGTCCACATCCACTCTGCCTGACTCCTGCTCTCATCCTCAGTGTCTATACGTCCACATCCACTCTGCCTGACTCCTGCTCTCATCCTCAGTGTCTATACGTCCACATCCACTCTGCCTGACTCCTGCTCTCATCCTCAGTGTCTATACGTCCACATCCACTCTGCCTGACTCCTGCTCTCATCCTCAGTGTCTATACGTCCACATCCACTCTGCCTGACTCCTGCTCTCATCCTCAGTGTCTATACGTCCACATCCACTCTGCCTGACTCCTGCTCTCATCCTCAGTGTCTATACGTCCACATCCACTCTGCCTGACTCCTGCTCTCATCCTCAGTGTCTATACGTCCACATCCACTCTGCCTGACTCCTGCTCTCATCCTCAGTGTCTATACGTCCACATCCACTCTGCCTGACTCCTGCTCTCATCCTCAGTGTCTATACGTCCACATCCACTCTGCCTGACTCCTGCTCTCATCCTCAGTGTCTATATGTCCACATCCACTCTGCCTGACTCCTGCTCTCATCCTCAGTGTCTATACGTCCACATCCACTCTGCCTGACTCCTGCTCTCATCCTCAGTGTCTATACGTCCACATCCACTCTGCCTGACTCCTGCTCTCATCCTCAGTGTCTATACGTCCACATCCACTCTGCCTGACTCCTGCTCTCATCCTCAGTGTCTATACGTCCACATCCACTCTGCCTGACTCCTGCTCTCATCCTCAGTGTCTATACGTCCACATCCACTCTGCCTGACTCCTGCTCTCATCCTCAGTGTCTATACGTCCACATCCACTCTGCCTGACTCCTGCTCTCATCCTCAGTGTCTATACGTCCACATCCACTCTGCCTGACTCCTGCTCTCATCCTCAGTGTCTATACGTCCACATCCACTCTGCCTGACTCCTGCTCTCATCCTCATTCCTCGCTTCATTGAGTAACAGCATCAATTCTATTTTTTCTCTCACACAATTGTACTATCCTTCCAGATAGGAGATGTACTCATGTTTCAAATCAAACGTAGTTCATGTTTTTGGGTCAGAAACCCACTGCAATGTCATAATGAAATTCATCAAATACTTATTTTTTTTTCTGTATTTCATTGGTCTTATAAATGTTTAACGATGCACTATACAGAAATCGCACCGCCATTTCCTGGTTGCTAAAATTCTAATAGTTTGCCTAATTCATATAGTGTAGAGAATCATTGTACCATCTAAACCGCTGTGAAATAAATTTTCCATAACTAAATATATTGTATTTTCAGCTGGTGTACAAAATTGAAAGTAAAAGACACAAAAACAAAACTTAAGGATGGGAAGCATAGAAATAGAGTACATAGAACAATTCTACCGCTCCTTAGACTTGCTTTCAACGCAAATGACAGATCTATAACACACATTTCTATGTGAATTTGGTCGGGTCGCCCAAAAAGTTACATATTGCAGCTTTAAGGGAAATCACAAACATGCAAATACAAAGCACCGTGGACAGTGTCTATTTCACCTAGCCTGTCACACAGGGAGATAAAATTAGTTTCTTACTTCATTGTTCAAATGCATCAGTGGCCTTCGTTATTTGAAATGACTCATTACAGTTGTCATCTGTAGCCTCCTTCACTTCGAATTTAATCAATCTCACTCCTCTGTTCAACAAAACTAATCTGACATTCACTTTTTGTCCCAATGCTGATGCTTCGCCGCTCTGAATGTGCTGCTTTGTTGCTATTGTGATGTATTTTATACTGATAATCACAAACAAAGTGATTTCTTCAGTTGAAGTTGGACTTATGGTGCAAAGCAAACTGGAGAGCTCTCTCTCTCTGTCTCTCTCTCTCTCTCTCTGCCTTTGAAGAGGGTATGGTAGTAGGTTTGTGTCAAGAACTGCAACGCTGCTGGGTTTTTCATGCTCAACAGTTTCCCGTGTGTATCAAGAATGGTCCACCAGCCAAAGAAGACATAACATTAGAACAAGAGGTCCCAGAACAAAGACCAAGGCAGTAATGGACTCGTATAGGGACGGAGAGAGAGCTAATGGAGTAAGTATACATATGAGCCTTCAAAATGTATAGAACCCAGACAGTACTCTGACTCTGTCATTTTATTCTCATTATTGTACAATTCACAAGTCTACAAGACCTTGTCTCAATGTCAAACTGTCACAGTATCAGAAAGTCACAGTCAAAGGATATCAATAGGTTATTTGCAATATACACAGAGCTAGAATCACTATGGCTATATACAGTATATATATATATATATATATATACACACACACACACACACACTACCGGTCTAACGTTTTAGAACACCTACTCATTTAAGGGTTTTTCTTTATTTTTACTATTTTCTACATTGTACAATAATAGTGAAGACATAAAAACTATGAAATAACATATATGGAATCATGTAGAAACCAAAAAAGCTGATAAATAAAATCGTTGCCGGCCAAATTGACCGGGAGAAAAAACAACGGTAGGCAGGCTATCAGCACATCACCCATCACTTTACAATGTGAGCTGGAGTAAATATGCATTTTGAAAACATACTTAATTGTTTGAAACCTGAATGTTTTGAAAATTTAACCATAGAAACATGGAGGCAATTTCTTTATAAAGCCTTCATAGGAGGCGCTTGAGTCTTAAGTTTGGGGAAGCATACAATTTATCTTACAATTTCCACCGATCTGCGTGCCAGTTATGATTTTCATGTGCTTTTTCGTTGAACAGTTTCATTTAAATAATAACGTTTTCGTCTCTCAAGATCATTGTCAAGTGGTTAATCATAAAAATCTTAGTTAAAATTATAAAAATATAAAAGTTAAACTAATGCAAGAGCACCAGGCTCTGCCATATGTACACATTGATACACCGTGATCATTGGCGGAAATAGTCTAAATGAGTGCATGGAATTAGAGATGGTCAATGCAGCCGTTGGCCTATAACTTTCATTGTCAACTAAGTAAAAATACATAAAGATGACAAATAAAAGCTGTAGAAAATACACTAATGAAAAGTATCTCTCTACTCAGCCTGTCTTTCTATCTGTCTTGACTTGAGCTATCACTGATAAAGTGCAACACTGTATCAAACAATTAACTGGATCCGGCCCAAATCTGTCTCTAACAAACTTGCAACATTGTATCAACTAGTCCAGTGGTCATCAACCGGTTGATCGCGATCGACTGCTCAATCTCCAAGGCATTCCTAGTAGATCACCAAACATTTCTGTAAAAAAAACAACGATGAGTGCCTTGCGTTCCTATTTCTTTTATTAGTTTCCCCCTGTTGGTGGTAGGTGCACTTCATTCAGCAGCCCTAGTGCCGAGAAGGTAAAGTGTTCCCATTTTAAACAATTTCATGTGTCTGAAGGTAGAACTCAGGGAGCTAATCAACTGCACCTATAAACCTACTGCTGGCCAATCAGATAGCTCAGATCACCGAGGCTGCACAGTTTCCTTGAGCCATAGACTGTAAAAAGAAGCCTTGACGGTACAGCAAAGTTGATACTGTGAGATTACAAAACTTTTAAATCCATGACGAGAGAGAGTCTCAAGGAATACAGCAATGAGCTGCTGTTTTTATAAGTAAATTCATGTTTAAGTTGTTATTCAGCACTGTCAACACTTTGTTCAACACCTTTATAAGCCATGTAAGCCACCAGTACTGCAGCTGCAATGAATCAGTATAGCAAAGTGTTCCGGTATGATTGCGTTGTTATTATTAGCGGCATATGTCTTTTTTAATATTGAGGAATATTTCACTTTCTTTTGTCATAGGAGTAACAACATGAATTGGTGCATGAGGCAGAAATAATGCAATGCGTCTTGAGTTTAGTCATCAGCTGGAAGACTGTCCCCTTTTCTCAGCGGAGGGAAGCAGGGTTGGAGGGACGGTGAGTCGGGTGAGAGGCAGCCTCACCGCTGCTCCCTCCCTCCACTCAGACTGACCATCAGTCCAATTAAAATGCAGGCCATCAGTCCAATAAAAAAAAAATATATTATGCTCACTTAGCTGTGCCTCACAACTAATACAACAAATTATCTATTACCAGTGTTATCATATAGCTAAATGTTTTTAATATAATTTCAAAATGATCTGAGAAGAACAATATTGGCAGGGCAATTCAAGTATAGCCAATAAGTAACGCAGCTTCAAAATGCAGGTGTTTCAGCCTAGCTCAGTGCTTTCTGTGGTGGTGGGGCAGCCAGCGGAAAATACGGAGCGTAGGGGTTGGTAATGTTCTGTTACTCATGGGGTCACTACGTCACAGCAGAATGTAAGGGTAGAGCAAAAAAATTCAAGCCATAGTTACATTAGAAGTGCCCATCCAAGGTCATTGGCCACAGATACAATAAATGACGTCAAATCACGTTATATCTACAGTAGCTTTGATTGGACTGATCATGTCAACATCATACTTTCAAAATGTTTGCGCAAGAGAAAAGTATTCAGGCATTTCATGACTTTCCCCTGGATATACTGTATGGGATCCAGATATTTTGCTCTTTCACAGCTTGATGATTATCAAGGGGGAGATTGTTGGAAACAATGGATGTTAAAAAAACAGACTTCGTTGACTTACTGTGTGAGGTGAAGAAAAAATGACTGATAAGCTCAGCTTATTAGTGGTGGACGTGGTGATTAAGACAATCAGAAATCAAACATCCCTAAAAGGGCACTTTCCTATATTTGTGCACAGCAGGCCAGGTAGGCTCAGGCGCGCACGCTCCCTCAACATTAAAAAGACAGAGAAGCCAGACCCATGCTCATTGCTCACATAGAGCACTCCAAAAAAAGACAATGAAAAAATTGACAAGTCGTAAATGATGGTTATGAAATAAACCAAAACTTGTTTCTCACAAGTGTAGCAGGTTGTGAACTCTGCAAACAATGTTTCCACTCTGAGAATGAGAACGGTAAATGACTGTAGGCCTAATTAGTAATACAATGCATTAATATAAATTAATGTAACTAAATGACGGGGATTAACAGTACATTTACTACTGGTGACATGTAATGGGGAATTGATAAAAAATTAACAATCAAAGGGCAGCAATTCACACAATTAAACAATGAATGTGCAAGACTTGGGAGACAGCTGAGTTCATTCTGGAGAGCTGAGTGCTACATTCTGGAGAGAGATGCGCCTATATGGTATCTTCGCCATACACCCCTCCCCTTCTTCTTGTCTCAACATTTTAAATTATATCCAGGACACATTATCTTCCCATATTGTAGAAGCTTTTCACTGACAGCCACAACTCAATAATCAGCTAGGCCTTTTGCCACCCGCGCTGCCTATGAAAGACTTCCTCATATGCCATTTCTCTTTTGTTCTATTGGTTTTCATATCAACTTTCTTTTGTTGTCCAGAAGCCAAAGGCACAATCCTAGTCATATTAGCAACCCATCCTAGTTGTTGAATCTTTAGATTCACCCTATTTCTGCGTTTCTAACTGAAATGTACATCTCTGTCATATACTGCTCGCATCAGGTGTGCTGTTTAGAATGGTGTTTTCCCACAAATTGCATTTTGGCAAATGTTTGAAAATTACGTTTTATTGGCTGCTTCATTACAGGATTTGCATGATACGTTAAGATTAATTACCATGATCTAAAAGTGATTTCTGTCATTCTGAGCACCGTTGGTGGACGCCCTGATGGGTTATGCACCCAATGCATATGGGTCTGGTAATTTCTCAAATGGCCACTCAATTAAAATCTTCCCGGTCACGTTGTCCAGCACCACATTTTCCTTTTCCCATATATACACTGTATACAACATATTGCCCTCCATAATTATTGGGACAGTGAAGCTTTTTTTCTTATTTTGGCTCTATACTCCAAAAGTTTGGATTTTAAATCAAACAATGACTATGAGGTTAAAGTGCAGACTGTCAGCTTTAATTTAGGGTATTTTCATCCATATCGGAAAACCGTTTAGAAGTTATAGCACTTTTCATACAGTCCCCCCATTTTAGGGGAGCAAAAGTATTGGGACAAATTCACTTATGTGTATTCAAGTAGTAGAAAGTTAAGTATTTGGTCCGATATTCATAGCACACAATGACTACATAAAGCCTGTGACTCTACACATGTTTTGGATGCATTTGCTCATTGTTCTAGTTGTGTTTCAGATTATTTTGTGCCCAGAAGAAATTAATGGTAAATAATATTTTGTGTCATTTAGGAGTTACTTTTATTATAAATAAGAATAGAATATGTTTCTAAACATTTCTACATGAATGTGGATACTACCATGATTACAGATAATCCTGAATGAACCATGAACAATTATGAATAATGATGAGTGAGAAAGTTACAGATGCAAAAAATATCATACCGCTAAGACAAAATATCCTCTCACCATTACAATAACAGGGGAAGTTAGCATTTTTTTTTTTGGGGGGGGGGGGGTATGATATTTGTGCGTTTGTAACTTTCTCACTCATAGAATATGGGACCAAATACTTACCTTTATAATATTTTAATACACATTAGTGAATTTGTCCCAATACTTTTGCACTCCTAAAATGGGGGGACTATGTACAAAAAGTGTAAGTGCTGTAATTTCTAAAAGTTTCTCCGATATGGATGAAAATACAGAGAATTAAAGCTGACAGTCTGACAGTCTTTGTTTAATTTCAAATCCAAACTTTTGGAGTATAGAGCCAAAAGAAGAAAAGATGCTTACTGTCCCAATAATAACGGTGGGCACTGTGTGTGTGTGTGTGTATATATATATATATATATATACACACACACACACACACACACACACACACATATATACACACACAAACACACACAAAGAAACACTCTATATACACTACCAGTCAAACTTTTGGACACACCCACTGATATAAAAGTGTATTTATAAAAAAAAAAAAATTACATTGTAAAATAATAGTGAAGACATCAAAACTATGAAAACACATATGGAATCGGGTAGTAACCAAAAAAGTGTTAAACAAATCAAAATATAGTTTACATTTGAGATTCTTCAAATAGCCACCCTTGGCCTTGATGACAGCTTTGCACACTCTTGGCATTCTCTCAACCAGCTTCATGAGGTAGTCACCTGGAATGCATTTCAATTAACAGGTGTGCCTTCTTAAAAGTTAATATTTGTGGAATTTATTTCCTTCTTAATGCGTTTGAGCCAATCAGTTGTGTTGTGACAAGGTAGTGGGGTTATAGAGAAGATAGCCCTATTTGGTAAAAGACCAAGTCCATATTATGGCAAGAACAGCTCAAATATGCAAAGAGAAACGACAGTCCATCATTACTTGAAGACATGAAGGTCAGTTAATACGGAAAAATTCAAGAACTTTAAACGTTTCTTCAAGTGCAGTCGCAAAAACCATCAAGCGCTATGATGAAACTGGCTCTCATGAGGACCGCCACAGGAATGGAACATCCAGAGTTACCTCTGATGCAGAGGATAAGTTCATTAGAGTTACAAGCCTCAGAAATTGCAGCCCAAATAAATGCTTCACAGAGTTCAAGTCACAGACACATCTCAACATCAACTGTTCAGAGGGGACTGTGTGAATCAGGCCTTCATGGTCGAATTGCTACAAAGAAACCACTACTAAAGGACACCAATAAGAAAAAGAGACCTGCTTGGGCCAAGAAACACAAGTAATGGACATTAGACCAGTGGAAATGTGTCCTTTGGTCTGGAGTCCAAATTGGAGATTTTTGGTTCCAACCAAAGTGTCTTTGTGAGATGCGGTGTGGGTGAACGGATGATCTCCGCATGTGTATTTTCCACCGTAATGCATGGAGGAGGAGGTGTTATGGTGTGGTGGTGCTTTGCTGGTGACTCTGTCTTTGATTTATTTAGAATTCAAGGCACACTTAACCAGCATGGCTACCACAGCATTCTGCAGTGATACGCCATCCCATCTGGTTTGGGCTTAGTGGGACTATCATTTGTTTTTCAACAGGACAATGACCCAACACACCTTCAGGCTGTGTAAGGGCTATTTTACCAAGAAGGAGAGCGATGGAGTGCTGCATCAGATGACCTGGCCTCCACAATCCCCTGACCTCTACCCAATTGAGATGGTTTGGGATGAGCCGGACTGCAGACTGAAGGAAAAGTAGCCAACAAGTGCTCAGCATATGTGGGAACTCCTTCAAGAATGTTGGAAAAGCATTCCAGGTGAAGCTGGTTGATAGAATGCCAAGAATGTGCAACACTGTCATCAAGGCCAAGATTGGCTATTTGAAGAATCTCAAATATAAAATATATTTTGATTTGTTTAACATTTTTTTGGTTACTACATGATTCCATGTGTTATTTCATAGTTTTCACACCTTCACTATTAATCTACAATGTAGAAAATAGTTAAAATAAAGAAAAACCCTTGAAATGAGTAGGTGTGTCCAAACTTTTGACTGGTACTGTATAGACACACAATAAACCTCTGAATCTGGAGTGTATAAATTACAGTGGGAATGTAGGGACCCAGGCTGATTTTTGCAAAGAGAAATTATGAAAATGCCAAGGCAACCAGATCAATATAATCAGTAAGATGAGTTGAGTCATCCCCCACAATATCTTCTCCCACAAAACATGTAAACATGTAAATGTCCACCTGGCATACGAATAAGAGAATGTAAGTAACGTGTTGTGTTCACTGGCTAAGTTCCTAAGCTATGTAGAATGGAATGGTACGAAGCCAGATACAATTGTAACAATGGGAATGTATAATGTGTATTTGTCAGTTGTACCTGCCTCATTCTTTTCTCAAAAAGTCTCAATCTATCTCACTTTGTGCCAAGCTAATGATGTCTGACAGAATGACAAGGCTTCTCCTCAGAGACTTCTCATAAAAACAGCCCAGAGTATTGATCAACAGCTCTAAATAGCATTGCGGCAGACCGATGCATATTTTATTAGTTTGCACCAAACAAAACAGACGAGAACAATCTAATTTCCGAGCGCTTACCCTCACTGCCGAATTTGAAACGTCTCTCAGCAGAGATTACACAACTGTTGCACAAAGAGAGGCTAGAAAAACATCATGTGACAGTAAAAGCTCTCCAGTGTGTTTGTGTGCGCGTTCGTGAGAGAAAGTGTGTGTGTGACATGATATGTCATAGCTGTAGAGAAAAAGACACAAATATGACACTGGTTTAATTACCCAGAATACACCGGGGCCCCTGAGCTTTAGTCCTTTAACCATGATCGGAGAAATTATCTGGAATCTGGAGTCCAGCTATAATGAATAGGAAATAAAACAATATGACATCCATCTTTGCAAGCTTGTGTCCTGCCTGTGACAATGATCAGAGAAATGTGGAATGTAGAGTCGAGTGATATGAAATAGATTAGAAATAAATAAAAATAAACAATATCAGGCCCATCGTTGGGGCTGGCTGTCTGTACTCTTCCCATTTATGGAAGGCTTAGTATTTCAGAATTTTCCCAGACAAGCATTCCAGCATCCTTCGGTAGTTCCAGCATACCTTTTTTACTTTATCTAAAAAAACAATACTGCTTTTGTTCTGAGTTTAAGAAAGCTGACCACATCACTAACAGAAAACATTTATTGGTTTCTGGAATTCAATACTTCAATACCTGAGGAAAGTCACTCCAGTGTGATTTCTGGGAGAATGGGACACTGGCTGCCTATTGACTGTTCATTATTAATTCAGTTTCAAGCTCACAGGAGCTGCAGCATCATTTCAGAAGCAGAGATGAGAAATGATGGAAGCTGGAGGAGTAAACTCCTGGCTTTGCTTTCTGACAGTCTGCTCTGCCCGCCAATATCCACAGTAAAAGGAAGGAGGTCACAGACACACTGATACCTGGTCAGAGCACTGAATGCCCCTGGGATCCACATGCTCACAGTGACTCCATGGACAAAATACCCCAAAAGTAGTTTTCAAAAGAGTTCAAAGTTCTAAGCAATTTTACTTAAATTACCATAGATGTAAGCAATTCAACCAGTACATAACACCCAGAGATGGGCAGTATTCCTGTTACATGTATTTAAAAAAAGAAGAACGAGTAAGCAGCCAGTACGTTGCAATTAATTGAGTGAAATATTAACCGAATATATTTACAAAATAATACATATAGGAGCAATCAACGCTGCCTGAGGAAGACTCTAGTAGTCGAAATGCGTTGCAGTTGTGCGTCCTGAACAGTGGCCATTTAAGATGAGGGAGGACGATTTTTTTTCATGAGCATGGCCTTATTTCTATTACAGCATATTGGATGACTGTCATTCATATTCCATTCACCCAGCTCAATGTAACATCGATAGATTTAGGCTACTACATGATACTCAAATCTTCCCTATACCCATCATGAGGTTGCTACAACCTAGCCTATGAATTAAAGTTTACAACGTAGGTGCACAAATTTGAGGTGACAGATTTCATACATTTGAGTTGACAGACAGTGACACATGGACAGACAGTGACATTCAAAACCGCCTTGCACACTCATGCCTGCATCTAGCTGATATAGGATGTAATCATTAGTCCAACAGTTGCAACTATTGGACAAATTCAAGTATGTTTATCCCCGTTTTGTTCTGTTTGCTTCCGTTTAAGAAACGTTTTTCAACAGAATCGGTGGAATGAATACACCCCTGATCACGTGTAAACACACAGCTGAGTTGTATTCCTTCTCGCATCTATGCACTATCCTCCTCTCACCTCTTCCCTTCGCTTGTGGACTTCAATGCACAACACATCAGCTGTATGTGACCAGGCAAAAAAACCTTTCCAAGCCAAACCGCTACACACAGCCTACATCGTAGTCACCAAGTCATAGTCAGCATAGCTAATAGAACTAACACATTAGTAAACCCGCTACAATCATGCAGTACAGTGTACAGTCAAGTAAGCAGTTACACCAGCGGGCCCCGGTGGCAGTAAATTAGTAAAACCAAAAGCTTACCTTGACTTGGAAGAGTTCCAGTGTTGTGTTGAATAGTTATAGCCAGCTAGCTAACATAGCTCACCTCTGTTTGAGCAGGGTGTTTCAGTAGGCTAAACTAGCTGCATTTGCTAGCTAAGTAAGTGAAACAAACAAAAAAATATGCCACTCTCTCTATATATACAGTGGGGAGAACAAGTATTTGATACACTGCAGATTTTGCAGGTTTTCCTACTTACAAAGCATGTAGAGGACTGTAATTTTTATAATAGGTACACTTCAACTGTGAGAGACGGAATCTCACATTGTATGATTTTTAAGTAATTAATTTGCATTTTATTGCATGACATAAGTATTTGATACATCAGAAAAGCAGAACTTAATATTTGGTACAGAAACCTTTGTTTGCAATTACAGAGATCATACGTTTCCTGTAGGTCTTGACCAGGTTTGCACACACTGCAGCAGGGATTTTGGCCCACTCCTCCATACAGACCTTCTCCTGATCCTTCAGGTTTCGGGGCTGTCGCTGGGCAATACGGACTTTCAGCTCCCTCCAAAGATTTTCTATTGGATTCAGGTCTGGAGAATGGCTAGGCCACTCCAGGACCTTGAGATGCTTCTTACGGAGCCACTACTTAGTTGCCCTGGCTGTGTGTTTTGGGTCATTGTCATGCTGGAAGACTCAGCCATGACCCATCTTCAGTGCTCTTACTGAGGGAAGGAAGTTGTTGGCCAAGATCTCGCAATACATGGCCCCATCCATCCTACCCTCAATACGGTGCAGTCGTCCTGTCCCCATTGCACAAAAGCATCCCCAAAGAATGATGTTTCCACCTCCATGCTTCACGGTTGGGATGGTGTTCTTGGGGTTGTACTCATCCTTCTTCTTCCTCCAAACACGGCGAGTGGAGTTTAGACCAAAAAGCTATATTTTTGTCTCATCAGACCACATGACCTTCTCCCATTCCTCCTCTGGATCATCCAGATGGTCATTGGCAAACTTCAGACGGGCCTGGACATGCGCTGGCTTGAGCAGGGGGACCTTGCGTGCGCTGCAGGATTTTAATCCATGACGGTGTAGTGTGTTACTAATGGTTTTCTTTGAGACTGTGGTCCCGGCTCTCTTCAGGTCATTGACCAGGTCCTGCCGTGTAGTTCTGGGCTGATCCCTCACCTTCCTCATGATCATTGATGCCCCACGAGGTGAGATCTTGCATGGAGCCCCAGACCGAGGGTGATTGACCGTCATCTTGAACTTCTTCCAATTTCTAATAATTGCGCCAACAGTTGTTGCCTTCTCACCAAGCTGCTTGCCTATTGTCCTGTAGCCCATGCCATCATTGTGCAGGTCTACAATTTCATCCCTGATGTCCTTACACAGCTCTCTGGTCTTTGCCATTGTGGAGAGGTTGGAGTCTGTTTGATTGAGTGTGTGGACAGGTGTCTTTTATACAGGTAACGAGTTCAAACAGGTGCAGTTAATACAGGTAATGAGTGGAGAACAGGAGGGCTTCTTAAAGAAAAACTAACAGTTCTGTGAGATCCGGCATTCTTACTGGTTGGTAGGTGATCAAATACTTATGTCATGCAATAAGATGCATATTAATTCCTTAAAAATCATACAATGTGATTTTCTGGATTTTTGTTTTAGATTCCGTCTCTCACAGTTGAAGTGTACCTATGTTAAAAATTAAAGACCTCTACATGCTTTGTAAGTAGGAAAACCTGCAAAATCGGCAGTGTATCAAATACTTGTTCTCCCCACAGTATATACACACATACATACATACATACATATATATATATATATATATTTATTAAATTTTTTTCTCTCTCTTGCTTCTCCTTCATTTTGGAGGAAATTAATTTGTTCAAAACTGTTCAACTATTGTCTTTCTCACTCTCTGAGTCAACTACTCACCACATTTTATATACTGCAGTGCTAGCTAGCTGTAGCTTATGCTTTCAGTACTAGATTAATTCTCTGATCCTTTGATTGGGTGGAAAACATGTCAGTTAATGCTGCAAGAGCTCTGATAGGTTGGAGGACGTCCTCCGGAAGTTGTCATAATTACTGTGCAAGTCTATGGAAGGGGGTGAGAACCATGAGCCTCCTAGGTTTTGTATTGAAGTCAATGTACCCAGAGGAGGACGGAAGCTAGCTGTCCAGCTACACCATGGTGCTATCCTACAGAGTGCTGTTGAGGCTACTGTAAACCTTCTTTGCAAAATAGTGTGTTTTAATCAATTATTTGGTGTTGTGATTATATTTAGTATAGTTTTATATTAAAAGGATAATAATAACTAATTTAATGTTTTACTATTTTTATGAAATTCACTGAGGATGGTCCTCCCTTTCCTCCTCGGAGGAGCATCCACTGGTCCTGAAGTACAATGCTGACTGCTCCTATATGTATTATTTTGTAAATACAGTGGCTCCTATTTTGTTTCCTTACAACCAATGGATTTTTGGGGGGTTTGTATCATTTGATTTACACAACATGCCAACCACTTTGAAGATGCAAAATATTTTGGATTGTGAAACAAGAAATAAGACCAAAAAGTAGAACACTTGAGTGTGCATAACTATTCACCCCCCCCCCCCCCCCCCCCCCCCCCAGAGTCAATACTTTGTAGAGCCACCTTTTGCAGCAATTACAGCTGCAAGTCTCTTGGGGTATGTCTCTATAAGCTTGGCACATCTATCCACTGGGATTTTGGCCCATTCTTCAAGGCAAAACTGCTCCAGCTCCTTCAAGTCGGATGGGTTCTGCTGGTGTACAGCAATCTTTAAGTCATACCACAGATTCTTAGTTGGATTGAGGTCTGGGCTTTGACTAGGCCATTCCAAGACATTTAAATGTTTCCCCTTAAACCACTTGAGTGTTGCTTTAGCAGTATGCTTAGGGTCATTGTCCTGCTGGAAGGTGAACCTCTGTCCCAGTCTCAAATCTCTGGAAGACTGAAACAGGTATCCCTCAAGAATTTCCCTGTATTTAGCGCCATCAATCATTCCTTCAATTCTGACCAGCTTCCCAGTCCCTGCCGATGAAAAACATCCCCACAGCATGATGCTGCCACCACCATGCTTCACTGTGGGGATGGTGTTCTCGGGGTGATGAGAGGTGTTGAGATTGCGCCAGACATAGCGTTTTCCTTGATGGCCAAAAAGCTCAATTTAAGTCTCATCTGACCAGAGTACCTTCTTCCATATGTTTGGGGAGTCTCTCACATGCCTTTTGGCAAACACCAAACGTATTTACTTATTATTTTCTTTAAGCAATGGCTTTTTTTCTGGTCACTCTTCCATAAAGCCCAGCTCTGTGGAGTGTACGGCTTAAAGTGGTCCTACGGACTTTGCAGCTCCTTCAGGGTTATCTTTGGTGTCTTTGTTGCCTCTCTGATTAATGCCCTCCTTGCCTGGTCCGTGAGTTTTGGTGGGCGGCCCTCTCTTGGCAGGTTTGTTGTGGTGCCATATTCTTTCCATTTTTGAATAATATATTTAATGGTGCTCCGTGGGATGTTCAAAGTTTCTGATATATTTTTTAGAACCCAACCCAGATCTGTACTTCTCCACAACTTTGTCCCTGACCTGTTTGGAGAGCTCCTTGGTCTTCATGGTGCCGCTTGCTTGGTGGTGCCCCTTGCTTAGTGGTGTTGCAGACTCTGGGGCCTTTCAGAACAGGTGTATATATACTGAGATCATGTGACAGATCATGTGACACTTATTTAAATAAAGTCCACCTGTGTACAATCTAATTATGTGACTTCTGAAGGTAATTGGTTGCACCAGATCTTATTTAGGGGCTTCGTAGGAAAGGGGGTGAATACATATGCATGCACCACTTTTCCGTTATATATTTTTTAGAATTTTTTGAAACACTTAATTTTTTTCATTTCACTTCAACAATTTGGACTATTGTGTGTATGTCCATTACATGAAATCCAAATAAAAATCCATTTAAATTACAGGTTGCAATGCAACAAAATAGGAAAAACACCAAGGGGGAAGAATACCTTTGCAAGGCACTGTGTATTCTGTTAATAGTTCACTAAAGTTAATTGCAACGTACTGGCCGCCTTCCAACTGGCCTTATCTCACCTGTTACATGTTTTTGAAATATGTATTTAACTTCTGAGTATTTTGTAATTTGTATCTCATTGGGCTGAAATACACTCCAATGTATATTGTAACAAGATACTTTCGAGAGCAGTAATTAGTATTTTCCAAATACATAAAATACTTTCTATAAAAAACAATTATAGCGGTTTAACATTTTGTGGCCCCCTTTCACCTTTCATTGGTATCAGAAGTCTGATGGCACTATAGTGTGGTAAGAGCATCTGCTAAATATAAATGTGTATATAAAAATTAACAATTGCTAAGCATGCTGAGTATTATTCAAATGAGCTCCGCCTCAAAACAAGGCCAATAATAATACCCAGAGTGCTTTGCAGTTCATTTTGGTATGTTCACATATACACTGCTCAAAAAAATTAAGGGAACACTAAAATAACACATCCTAGATCTGAATGAATGAAATAATCTTATTACATACTTTTTTCTTTACATAGTTGAATGTGCTGACAACAAAATCACACAAAAATTATCAATGGAAATCAAATTTATCAACCCATGGAGGTCTGGATTTGGAGTCACCCTCAAAATTAAAGTGGAAAACCACACTACAGGCTGATCCAACTTTGATGTAATGTCCTTAAAACAAGTCAAAATGAGGCTCAGTAGTGTGTGTGGCCTCCACGTGCCTGTATGACCTCCCTACAACGCCTGGGCATGCTCCTGATGAAGTGGTGGATGGTCTCCTGAGAGATCTCCTCCCAGACCTGGACTAAAGCATCCGCCAACTCCTGGACAGTCTGTGGTGCAACGTGGCGTTGGTGGATGGAGACATGATGTCCCAGATGTGCTCAATTGGATTCAGGTCTGGGGAACGGGCGGGCCAGTCCATAGCATCAATGCCTTCCTCTTGCAGGAACTGCTGACACACTCCAGCCACATGAGGTCTAGCATTGTCTTGCATTAGGAGGAACCCAGGGCCAACCGCACCAGCATATGGTCTCACAAGGGGTCTGAGGATCTCATCTCGGTACCTAATGGCAGTCAGGCTACCTCTGGCGAGCACATGGAGGGCTGTGCAGCCACCCAAAGAAATGCCACCCCACACCATGACTGACCCACCGCCAAACCGGTCATGCTGTAGGATGTTGCAGGCAGCAGAACGTTCTCCACGGCGTCTCCAGACTCTGTCACGTGCTCAGTGTGAACCTGCTTTCATCTGTGAAGAGCACAGGGCGCCAGTAGCGAATTTGCCAATCTTGGTGTTCTCTGGCAAATGCCAAACGTCCTGCACGGTGTTGGGCTGTAAGCACAACCCCCACCTGTGGACGTCGGGCCCTCATACCCTCCTCATGGAGTCTGTTTCTGCAGACACATGCACATTTGTGGCCTGCTGGAGGTCATTTTGCAGGGCTCTGGCAGTGCTCCTCCTGTTCCTCCTTGCACAAAGGCGGAGGTAGCAGTCCTGCTGCTGGGTTGTTGCCCTCCTACGGCCTCCTCCACGTCTCCTGATGTACTGGCCTGTCTCCTGGTAGCGCCTCCATGCTCTGGACACTACGCTGACAGACACAGCAAACCTTCTTGCCACAGCTCGCATTGATGTGCCATCCTGGATGAGCTGCACTACCTGAGCCACTCGTGTGGGTTGTAGACTCCGTCTCATGCTACCACTAGAGTGAAAGCACCGCCAGCATTCAAAAGTGACCAAAACATCAGCCAGGAAGCATAGGAACTGAGAAGTGGTCTGTGGTCACCACCTGCAAAACCAGACCTTTATTGGGGGTGTCTTGCTAATTGCCTATAATTTCCACCTGTTGTATATTCCATTTGCACAACAGCATGTGAAATTTATTGTCAATCAGTGTTGCTTCCTAAGTGGACAGTTTGATTTCACAGAAGTGTGATTGACTTGGAGTTACATTGTGTTGTTTAAGTGTTCCCTTTATTTTTTTGAGCAGTGTGTATTTAGCAGACACTCTTATCCAGAGTGACTTACAGTCAGTGTATTCAACTAAGGTAGATAAACAACAACATATCACAGTCATAGCAAGTAAAACGTTTTTGTAACTGTTACTGAGAATGTTGTTGCTGTTCGGGCCGCTACTTGCAAATGTATTTCTATATTTTAGTTTATATTGATACATTGATCTTTATGGTATGTCATTTTTTGCCCATCCCTGATAACACTAGAACTCTATGAACATCAGGCATCTCTATGTACAGCTCTCAATTATGCATGAAGTTCTAACTAATACTGTCAATCAACAGTGTCTCAAGACAACAAAAACTAATATAAGCATTTTAAATGTCCTGTGAGGTCATCAGTTCAACAGATTGTTCTTTGACAGCATTATGAGAAGCACATGATGTAGCTAGCTAGACAGCACACACACTGAAACAATATGAATAACTTTAGACAATAAAATACATTGCAAGGCAATTTTCTAAGGGCTAGTGTGTTTTGATTGGGCGAGTTCCCATTTTAGGAGTAATGAAAGAAAAACATTTTCAACCAATATGAGGTTCCTTCTCATATCACTTCATCTTGCACATTGGAAGGCTTCATATATGATACGACTCAGGTTATTAAAAGTTTAGATATCAACACTACAGACGTTTTGATCAATAAACTGAGGAACAATTGTGGAGTATTCTTTGTCCAGCAATGAAATCATTTCACTGTTTTGGAATGAATCACACGAGAGAGAGCGAGACAACACATATCGAACTTTCAAAATACAGAAATTGTCACAGTATGATAGTTTTGCATCATGACATATTTTAAAAGTTCTATATCATGAAAACTTGATTGCTGACATGTAAAACATTTTGTGACTATATCAAACAGTGGACTAATGAAACACAAATACACTACATGACCAAAGGATTGTGTACACCTGCTCGTTGAAAATCTCATTCCAAAATCATGGGCATTAATATGGAGTTGGTCCCCCCTTTGCTGCTATAACAGCCTCCATTAGATGTTGGAACATTGCTGCGGGGACTTGCTTCCATTCAGCCACAAGAGCATTAGTAGGGTCGGCACTGATGTTGGGCGATTAGGCCTGGCTCACAGTCGGCATTCCAATTCATCCCAAAGTTGTTTGATGGGGTTGAGGTCAGGGCTTTGTGCAGGCCAGTCAAGTTCTTTTACACCAATCTCTACACAATATTTCTGTAGGGACCTCGCTTTGTGCATGGGGCATTGTCATGCTCGAATATGAAAGGGCCTTCCCCAAACTATTGCCACAAAGTTGGAAGTAGAGAATTGTCTAGAATGTCATTGTATGCTGTAGCATTAAGATTTCGCTTCACTGGAACTAAAGGGCCTAGCCCGACCCATGAAACACAGTCCCAGACCATTATTCCTCCTCCACCAAACTTTACAGTTGGCACTATGCATTGGGGCAGGTAATGTTCTCCTGGCTTCCGCCAAACCCAGATTTGTCCGTCTGTTACGTTCCCCAGCAAGAAAACCAAAAATGTTGCTGAAAAAACGTTGTCCACTGAAAGTTGCATAGCAACAACAACTGGGACCTAAAAGACACCCACCATGAGCGCCCACTAAATGCCAAACAAAAGAAAAACCCACACCAAACAGTAAATACAGGAAGCAAAACAACAAAATCTGGGAAATCAGATATGAATTGTTTGTCTGGAAATACAAATCAGGAGAACGAACTAAAGGTGTCAACCCTCCGCATCTATCAAGACAACTGGAGCACTGGGCCAGCCACTCTTAAATAGCACCTGGGCCAGAACAGGTGAAACGCCTTCACACTAATGAGACGGTAACCAGCACAGCTGTCACCAATCTACATGCTAACAAGCTATATGTGCTAAAGTCCAACCTCAAAACATAAATGGAAAAACCAAAGCATGTAACATGTCGAACTCCCAGATGGTGAAGCGCGACTCATCACTCCAGAGAACGCATTTCCACTGCTCCAGAGTCCAATGGCGGCGAACTTTACACCACTCCAGCCGACGCTTGTCATTGCGCATGGTGATCTTAGGGTTGTGTGTGGTTACTCGGCAATAAAACCCATTTCATTAAGCTCCCAACGAACAGTTCTCGTGCTGATGTTGTTTCCAGAGGCAGTTTGGAACTCGGTAGTGAGTGTTGCAGCTGAAGACCAACCATTTCTATGCGCTACGTGCTTCAGCACTCGGCGGTCGCATTCTGTGAGCTTGTGTGGCCTACCACTTCGCGGCTGAGCCGTTGTTGCTCCTAGACGTTTCCTCTTCACAAAAACAGCACTTACAGTTGACCAGGGCATAAATTTGATGAACTGACTTGTTGGAAAGGTGACGGTGCTACGTTGAAAGTCACTGAGCTCTTCAGTAAGGCCATTCTACTTCAAATGTTTGTCTATGGAGATTGCGTGGCTGTTTGCTCGATTTTATACACCTGACAGCAATGAGTGTGGCTGGAATAGCTGAATCCCTTAATTTGAAGGGGTGTCTACATACTTTTGTATCTATTGTGTACGACAGGATAGTTTTTGAGTGGAATTTTCCTTTAACGCAATGTCAACCCCACTGTGATAAGAGAGAAGAGAGGGGAAGCAGTGTGTAGCGATTGTCTTGGGTCTCTTTGTCAACAGATCCATCAAGTGATATTACAGACTATGACTAAATAACACTGATAAGACAAAGCGACGGGGTCATCACTGTAAATATCCTGTCGCTTTCTTCAAGGCCCTGGTTTAGTGGGTAACCTTTTACTCCCAATATACTGCACTGGCAAACAGAGCTGACAGAATAAACCTGGGGTTTCCAGGTAGGCTACAGTGGTTCATTGTTCTACAGGATATTATAAATCAACGATTGTCTTCCATTATAGAAGCCCAGAGAGAAATCATGGGAGAAAGGAAAAATTAACTATCTTGAATACTGTATTGCATGTGTGAATTCGTTAGAGCAGAGAAACAGTCCCACATTATCAATGAGCAGGAATAATCCCTAAAAGTAATAGCTCAGCACACATTAAGGTTCTATTGTTTCCAAAACTATTGAGAGTCATGTTCCATTGTTTTGCCAGGTTGAGAAATGTTCAAATTTCTGCTCATCTCATGGGGCAGAAAGACAGGGGATTCTGACAAAAAAAGCAATGCTGTTTGTTGTCACATCACCTGGAAGAGTCAGTGTAGCATGCTTTATGTGTCTGCACTGTTTTAATTTCAAAAGCACATTAATCATTGTGGACACACAAAGCAGTTTGGAAGTAAATGCTGTTAAAACTATACATATTATTAGGAATAATACTTTCTCTTTTGTCATTAGAGACTCTCTTTTTTGTTGTGAAAATGGCACACAAATCCAAAACACTGATGCTACCACACAGCGATAACATTACAAAACAACCAACTGAAGCAGTGATCTCCTGCAGTCTCTCCTGAGCTGATTAAATTACAGTTTAACCTCGACGCTGCCGACAACTACAGGGTTGAATGACCTCTGTGCCACACAGAAAATGGTGTGACACAAGCACAATGTAACCTGGGAGAGGAACTTCATCACTTTACGTGTGTCTGGAGACGAATGGCTGAAAATGTCACAGCGAATAAGGTCATGTGTCAAGAGACCTGGGCTATGAACAGACGGAGACGTCTGAGGCTGTGTGCTCTGATCAGGTCTGAGCCTTAGCATGGGTCCACTGAGGAGCCAAATATGTATTATTCTGCTTCCCAAATGACACCCTATTCCCTTCATAGTGCACTCCTTTTGACCAGGGCCTATAGGGCTCTGGTCTAATGTTGTGCACGGTATAGGGAATAGGGTGCCATTTGAGATGCATTCTCCCTCTTTCCCCTTCTACCTCTCTGTAGCATGCCAGCTGAGGGTGACACTGAAAGGGACAGGGACAGGGTAGCACTCGAACATGGAACATTAGACATGATTAGGGTCCATTCACACCATTACATAAAGTAAATTAGGAGAGACAAGGTATATGGAAGCTGCTTCTCCACTATAGCAGAGCAGACATGATGCTTTGTAGCCATGATTTGCAGTCAGCACAGGGAGCCAAACATTGATTTCAACAACTCAATGTTTGAGTGAGATTTCACAGTTATTCTGAGTATATGTCCAATAGGTTGTAGTGAGAAAAACAACTCGCCATTAACAAGATTGTATGTTTACAGTCTACTCTAGACTACTAATAGACCATCGTTTCCCAAACTCGGTCCTCGGGACTCCAAGGGGTGCACGTTTTGGTTTTTGCGCTGACACTACACAGCTGATTCAAATTATCAAAGCTTGATGATTAGTTGATTAATTGAATCAGCTGTGTAGTGCTAGGGCAAAAACCAAAACGTGCACCCATTGGGGTCCCGAGGAATTGTCCTAGACAATAGAGTGATATTATGTTTTTATGGTATAATGATGTAATGTCATAGTATCGTGGGGAACAGGTTAGAGTTACTAGTTAAGTGGTTAGGAGACAGAAAGTCTACATTCCATTATGTCAAAGGAGATTACTGATGTTTAGGATAGCATGAGTGATGTTTAGGATAGTGACTTGGGGTAAAGAGTGATGAACATCAAAGACAGGGAGTACCCATGGAGACTTGCCAGATGTATGCCAGGAAGAGGGTAATAAAGGGTATATAAGGTAGAATCGTAACACCAAGGGGGCAAAGATCTGGTCATTGTTGTAACGAACCCGGTACCGATCATTAAATATTTGCATTAACTGGCTACAAAGTGTCTAAGTATATCCTTGCATCCTTGATTCTTTGACACCCGAGAAACTCATCATAACAGAGAGTGAGAAATAGTATTTAATGTATTCTCAGTGCATTGACAAGCGAAATGCGAAAGATAAGAGGGATAGAGAGAGTGTGTGAAAGAGATATAGAGAAAGGTGCAGGTTAGAAAGAGGGGTAGGATTTAGTCTATAATGAAAGTTTGAATATCAGGCTGGTCTGTTCCACAGCCAAACTGATTATGCATATCCTCACACTCCTTAATTAAAAAAATTACATAACCGCAGCACTGCCACTTGTAGAGATTGAAGCGTAGGCTGCCCATAAACAAGTAAAATAATAGTCAATATATTTAAAGTCATGTAAAATGTATTTCAAATACTCAAATGCATCTAATGACTGACAATATTCCAGAAATGCATGGCTATGACATCTAGTCTACAGGGTGGCCAAAGAGGTTCCTAATTCGGCTTCTTAAATTACTCTTTCCGTATTGATCAATGGAGATAATTTTGGGCCACAAAGCCAAAACTTTGGCAGTGAGATCGGGCACTAGGCTGTTTTAATTATTTTTTTATTTTAGTTCTTTATCGATTTATACAAAAACAATACATCGTACAACGCGCCACAATATTTTAAAGTGATTTCCCTTCACTGGAACTAAGGGGCCTAGCCCGAACCATGAAAAACAGCCCCAGACCATTATTCCTCCTCCACCAAACTTTACAGTTCGCACTATGCATTCGGGCACATAGCGTTCTCCTGGCAGCCGCCATATGCAGATTCGTCTTTCGGACTACCAGATGGTGAAGCGTGATTCATCATTCCAGAGAACGCATTTCCACTGCTCCAGAGTCCAATGGCGGAAAGTTTTACACCACACCAGCCAATGCTTGGCATTTCGCATTGTGATCTTAGCATTTCAAAAAGCTCCCGACAAACTGTTCTTGTGCTGACGTTGCTTCCAGAGGCAGTTTGGAACTCGGTAGTGAGTGTTGCAACCGAGGACTAACGATCTTTACGCGTTATGTGCTTCAACACTCAGCGGACCCGTTCTGTGAGCTTGTGTGGCCTATCACTTCACGGCTGAGCCATTGTTGCTCCTAGACGTTTCCACTTCACAATAACAACACTTACAGTTGACCAGGGCAGCTCTAGCAGGGAAGAAATTTGATGAACTGACTTGTTGGAAAGGTGGCATCCTATGACGGTGCCACGTTGAATGTCGCTGAGCTCTTCAGGAAGGCCATTCTACTGCCAATGTTTGTCTATGGAGATTGCATGGCGGGGTACTCAATTTTATACACCAGTCAGAAATGGCTGTGGCTGAAATAGCTAAATCCACTCATTTGAAGGGGTGTCCACATACTTTTGTATATATAGTGTATACTATGCTATCCACGTGTTCTTCAGATATACTATATATTCTATCCACATACTGTCCATAATGTCTATACATCCCATCACATATATACAGTGCATTCGGAAAGTATTTAGACCCCTAAAATTGATTAAATAAAAAAGATTTCTCATCAATCTACACAAAATACCCAATAAGGAACTTCACTGGACTTTATGAAAACGAGAAACCATATATCCTGAGGCTGCATTTATTGTAGCTGGGGTTTTTAACAAAGCAAATTTGAATAAAAGGCTACCTAAATTCTATCAGCATATTGACTAGCACTCGCGCTGGGAAAACACTGCACCATTGTTACACAAATTTCCACGATGCATACAAGGCCCTCCCTCCTTTTGGCAAATCTGACCACGACTCCATTTCTTTACTCCCTTCGTATAGGCAGAAACTCAAACAGGAATCACCCGTGCTTATGACTATTCAACGCTGGTCTGACCAATCGGAATCCACGCTTCAAGATTGTTTTGATCACACGGATTGGGATATGTTCCGGGTAGCCTCTGAGAATAACATAGACGTATACGCTGATTCGGTGAGTGGGTTTATAAGAAAGTGTATAGAAGATGTCGTACCTCACTGTGACTATTAAAACCTACCCTAACCAGAAACCGTGGATAGATTTCAGCATTTAGTACGAACCACCGCATTTAACCATGGCAAGGTGACAGGGAATATGGCAGAATACAAACAGAATGGTCGTTCCCTCCGCAAGGCAATCAAACAGGCAAAACTTCAATATCGAGACAAAGTGGAGTTACAATTCAACGGCTCAGACACGAGACGTATGTGGCAGGGTTTACAGACAATCACGGACTACAATAGGAAAACCAGCCATGTCACGGACAATAAAGTATTGCTGCCAGACAAGCTAAACAAGTTCTTTACCCGCTTTGAGGATAACACAGTCTCCCACATGGCTTTTGGCGAACACCAAACATGTTTGCTTATTTTTTCTTTAAGCAATGGCTTTTTTCTGGCCACTCTTCTGTAAAGCCCAGCTCTCTGGAGTATACAGCTTAAAGTGGTCTTATGGACAGATACTCCAATCTCCTCTGTGGAGCTTTGCAACTCCTTCAGGTTTATCTTTGGTCTCTTTGTTGCCTCTCTGTTTAATGGCCTCCTTGCCTGGTCCGTGAGTTTTGGTGGGCTGCCCTCTCTTGGCAGGTTTGTTGTGGTGCCATATTCTTTCCATTTTCTGATAATGGAATTAATAGTGCTCCGTGGGATGTTCAAAGTTTTGGATATTTTTTTATAACCCAAACCTGATCTGTACTTCTCCACAACTTTGTCCCTCACCTGTTTGGAGAGCTCCTTGGTCTTCATGGTGCCGCTTGCTTGGTGGTGCCCCTTGCTTAGTGGTGTTGCAGACTCTGGGGCCTTTCAGAACAGGTGTTTATATACAAAGATCACGTGACAGATCATGTGACACTTACATTGCACACAGGTGGACTTTATTTAACTAATTATGTGACTTCTGGAGGTAATCGGATGTACCAGTTCTTATTTAGGGGCTTCATAGCAAAGGGGGTGAATACATATGCACGCACCACTTTTCCGTTATGTTTTTCAATAATTTTTTGAAACAAGTAATTTTTTTCATTTCACTTCACCAATTTTGACTATTTTGTGTATGTCCATTACATGAAATCCAAATAAAAATCAATTTAAATTACAAGTTGTAATGCAACAAAATAGGAAAAACGCCAAGGGGGATGAATACTTTTGCAAGGCACTGTATATACTTGAAAATGTATCAATTGACCAATTCGGCACATTTAGGTAGACTTGATACAAAATAGTCCAATAGTGCAATGCTGCACTGGATCAATCTGAAACGTTGCATACACACTGCTAAATTGCGCCTAAACTGCATATTATATTGTGGCCTTTCTCTTGCATTTCAAAGATGATGGAACAAAAACAAAATTTGAAAATGCATGTTTTTTTGTTTGTCTTATCTTTTACCAGATCTAATGTGTTATATTTTCCAACATTAATTTCACATTTCCACAAACTTCAACGTGTTTCCTTTCAAATGGTATCAATAATATGCATATCCTTGCTTCAGGTCCTGAGCTACAGGCAGTTAGATTTGGGTATGTCATTTTAGTCGAAAATTGAAATAAGGGTCCGATCCTTTAAATGGAACACTAGTCTCTAGTTAATAATGCCACTTTAATCATGTTTATATATCTTACATTACCCATCTCATATGTTTATACTGTATTCTATACTATTCTTCTACCCCCCCTTACCCCACCCCAAAGAAAAAATTAATACAAAATATTGTAAAGTGGTTGTCCCACTTGCTATCATAAGGTGAATGCACCAATTTGTAAGTCGCTCTGAATAAGAGCATCTGCTAAATGACGAAAATGAATGAAAATGAAATGAATCTTAGCCTATGCCACTCTGATAATGACATTGCTCATCCATATATTTATATATTCTCATTCCATTCATTAGATTTGTGTGTATTAGGTATTTGTTGTGGAACTGTTAGATATTACTTGCTAGATCTTACTGCACTGTCGGAACTAGAAGCACAAGCATTTGGCTACACTCGCAATAACATCTGCTAACCATGTGTATGTGACCAATAAATGTGATTTTGATTTGATAATGGCAAAGCGAAAACAGGTTTTTAGAAATGCTTGCAAATGTATTAAACATTTACATAAGTATTCAGATCCGTTGCTATGAGACTCGAAATTCAGCACAGGTGCATCCTGTTTCCATTGATCGTCCTTGAGATGTTTCTACAACTTTATTGGAGTCCACCTGTGGTAAATTCAATTGATTGGACATGATTTGGGAAGGCACACACCTGTCTATTTAAAGTCCCACAGTTGACAGTGCATGTCAGAACAAAAACCAAGCCATGAGGTCGAAGGAATTGTCCATAGAGCTCCGAGACAGGATTATGTCAAGGCACAGATCTGGGGAAGGGTACCAAAAAAATTCTGCAGCATTGAAGAACACAGTGGCCTCCATCATTCTTAAATGGAAGACGTTTGGAACCACCAAGACTCTTCCTAGAGCTGGCCGCCTGGCCAAACTGAGTAATCGGGGGAGAAGGGCCTTGGTCAGGGAGGTGACCAAGAATCCGATGGTCACTCTGACAGAGCTCCAGTTTGCCAAAAGGCACCTAAAGGACTCTCAGACCATGAAAAACAAGATTCTCTGGTCTGATAAAACCAAGATTGAACTGAATGCCAAGCGTCACGTCTGGAGGAAACCTGGCACCATACGGTGAAGTATGGTGGTGGCATCAAGCTGTGGGGATGTTTTTCAGCGGCAGGGACTTGGAGACTAGTCAGGATCGAGGGAAAGATGAACGGAGCAAAATATAGAGAGATCCTTCATGAAAACCTGCTCCAGAGTGCTCAGGACTTCAGTCTGGGGCGAAGGTTCACCTTCCAACAGGACAATGACCCTAAGCACAGAGCCAAGACAACGCAGGAGTCGGCTTCGGGACAAGTCTCTGAATGTCCTAGAGTAGCCCAGCCACAGCCCAGACTTGAACCCGATCGAACATCTCTGGAGAGAACTGAAAATAGCTGTGCAGTGAAGCTCCCCATTCAACCTGACAGAGCTTGAGAGGATCTGCAGAGAAGAATGGGAGAAACTCCCCAAATACAGGTGTGCCAAGCTTGTAGCGTCATACCCAAGAAGACTTGAGCCTGTAATCGCTGCCAAAGGTGCTTTAACAAAGTATTGAGTAAAGGGTCTGAATACTTATGTAAATGTGATATTTCAACAACAAAAAAAATTAATCAATTTGCAAAACATTCTAAAACTCTGTTTTTGCTTTGATATTATGGGGTATTGATTGTAGATTGATGAGGGGGAAAAAACGATTTAATCAATTTTATAATAAGGCTGTAACGTAACAAAATGTGGAAAAAGTCAAGGGGTCTGAATACTTTCCGAATTCGCTGTATATATATATATATATACACACTCCAGACTCCGACATTGCTCGTCCTAATAATATTTATATATTTCTTAATTCCATTATTTTACTTATAGATTTGTGTGTATTGTTAGTTATACAATGGGGGGGGGTCTAATCCTGGACGCTGACTTGTTAAAACCGCATTCCAACCGGTGTCTATTCCACAAGTTACCACCGGCTAAAGCTATGATGTTGAAATGCCTATTTGCTCTGTTCCGTCTCCCTGCTTCATCCGTCTCATCAGCCCAACCAGACAATGTATAAACTTGATCTCCACTGTAAAAAGCATCTAGACATTATCTCCCATTTCTTATAGACTTTTAAACCTTGCTGTATGTCTCTCTGACATTTGCAACATTGTTTCAGTATAGAAATTTGATCTCCAGCTGTTCCATAGTAATGAACGTGTAGGGGTCGGGAGTCGGGATGAGACAGACAGGCAGGCAGCTTTTCTCAGCCGGTCAAAATCATGAATCAGCATCATTTTTATGGATATATACAAAGAAATGTCAGTAGAAAACAGGTAAAATGAAACAAAGTGCAGCTAGTTTGCAGTCTTTCCAGCTTCAGTTTGAAGTGATTGTGTTAGCTGTGTTGTTGGCTAGCTCCTCTGAACAACAGTGTCCTGACGAGAGAGCCCATTTTCTATGCCAGGTGAAATTGCGCATTATTAGCTCATTGGTATGGATGTATCCAAATAAATATCACTAGAAAACAGCTTAAACAAATGCAAATGCAGCTACTTTGTTATTCTGTCTATACTGTTTGACGTGACTGTAAGTTAGCTGTAGTTGGCTAGCTAGTAAGCAAGGGATAAGAACATTTAGAACAAATGACTGGGTCACGTCCATATATACAGAACAAAAATACTTGACTGGGTCGCGTCTCTGGCATCCGAACCGATAGAACGAACGACCATCCGGCTTGGGTAGCAACCCTACATTTGTGTTGGGACTATATCTTGTGGAAGGATGAAATAGTATGAATAAATTGATAAAAATAACGTTTTTAATGAAAATATGTCAATCATTATTTTGACTTAGTCTTGAGCCTAACAACATTCTTGCTTCGAGGGCATTATCACATAAATATTACTGCACAGTTGGAGCTAAGAACACAAGCATTTCGCTACAACCGCAATAACATCTGCTAAACATGTGTATGCGACCAATAACATTTGATTTGATTTTGAAGAGCTTTACACACCTGAATTGTACAATATTTGCCCATTATTCTTATTAAAATTCTTCAAGCTCTGTCAAATTCGTTGTTGATCATTGCTAGATAACCATTTTTATGTTTTGCCATAGATTTTCAAGCAGATTTAAGTCAAAATTGTAACTAGGCCACTTGTTAAGCAACTCCAGTGTATATCGTCCTTGTGTTTTAGGTTATTGTCCTGCTGAAAGGTGAATTCATCACCCAATGTCTGGTGCAAAGCAGACTGAACTAGGTTTTCCTCTAGGATTTTGCCTGTGCTTAGCTCCATTCCACTTATTTTTTATCCTGAAAAACTCCCCAATCCTTAACAATTACAAGCATTCCCATAACATGTTGCAGCCATCACTATGCTTGAAAATATGGAGAGTGGTACTCAGTAATGTGTTGTATTGTATTTTCCCCAAACAAACACTTTGTATTCAGGACAAAAAGTTAATTGCTTTGCCACATTTTTTGTAGTATAACTTTAGTGCCTTGATGCAAATAGAATGCATGTTTTGGAATAGTTTTAGTCTGTACAGACTTCCTTTCTTTCACTCTACAAATTTGTTGATCCATCCACAGTTTTCTCCGATCACAGCCATTAAACTCTGTAACTGTTTTAAAGTCAACATTACCCTCATGGTGAAATCCCTGAGTGGTTTCCTTCCTTCCAGCTGAATTAAGAAGGACACCTGTATATTTGTAGTGACTGGGTGTATTGATACACCATCCAAAGTGTAATTAATAACTTTACCATGCTCAAAGGAATATTCAATGTCTGCTTTTTTTTTGTACCCATCCACCAATAGGTGCCCTTCTTTGCGAGGCATTGGAACACATCCTTGGTCTTTGTGTTTGAATCTGTGTTTGAAATTCACTGTTCGACTGAGGGACCTTACAGATAGTTATATGTGTGGGGTAGAGAGATGAGGTAGTCATTCAAAAAATCATGTTAAACACTATTATTGCACACAGAGTGAGTCCATGCAACTTATGTGACTTTTTAAGCCAATGTTTTTTTTTTTAAAGCCATAACAAAGGGGTTAAATGCGTATTGACTCAAGACATTTCAACTTTTCATTTTTCATTAATTTGTAAAAAAAATTATAAACATAATTCCACTTTGACATTATGGGGTATTGTGTGTAGGCCAGTGACACAAAATCTCAATTTAATCAATTTTAAATTCAGGCTGTAACACAACAAAATGTGGAAAAAGTCAAGGGATGTGAATACTTTCTGAAGGCACTGTACATGTATGTACATAGTCACTGAACACTGGTCACTTAATAATGTTTACATACTGTTTTACCACCATATACGGTATTTTAATCATGGCTCATCCTATATAACTACTGCTGTACACACCTTTTCTATTCATATACTATCCATCCTGTCTATACACACCATTCACATACATACTATATATATATTTATTTATATTCCGGACTCTAATATCGTTCTGATATTTATCGTTCTTTATTTATCGTACCATAGTGATGGTTAGATTGAATTCCCACCTCAACAAACTGCAACAAATCAGCAATAGCAGACATTATCTAAGCCACATCATATTTGGACGGAGGAAAATTAAATTCTTAGTCAATTATTTTGACCTCAATAGAATTGATAACTGTTGCTTAAATTGGCACAGTCAGAATGTAAACACACTCTGTTTCACACCGACTGTGTTGGCTCAGTGTATCAGCTCACAGCATTGTCTGGTCCAGGACTGCTTCTGCTGTTTCATCAGGAGAGTTATTGGACCACATTACCAGATTATCAGTCAATCCAATCACAGTGAAGGTTTCGGCGTCCAACTCTGACTGCTACAGCGGCCCAGCCAGGACTCTCCAACAGCATGTCCCCGTGCCAAAATATGATTTGACAGACTCACTAAGGAGAGCCAGGATTGGAGGCAATCTGTTGTCTTCCAGTCAATCAAACCGACAGTGATAATGGAATAAAACCCGGGCGGCCATCTTCAAACAAACGCTCAGCTGTCAGGTCTTACCTTCAAATCTGACTATCCAAGCAGTCGCTGCTAGAGATAGTCGTCAATTCACTACAATACACAAGTGCAATGCTATTGTCAGAGGACTATAGCTACATATTACATGCACAGTTCTTAGTACAGAAGACTATGTCATTGATAATATTCAGTTGCTGCTAAGAACAGACTTCACTGCAATACAATACATAAGTGTATGCTATTGTTAGTGGGCTATAGCTGAACATATTATATGCACAGTTCTTAGTAAAGTAGGCCACAGTGTGTCATAAAAATGATTAGGTTTTTGCTAGGGATAGCCTAGTTGTCATTTGACTACAATACACAAGTAAGTGTATGCTATTGTCGGAGGGCTACAGTATAGCTAAATGGATAACGTTTTTTTGTATGATTAATTTGATATTTTATGAACAATACAAAACATACACATACAAACGACAACATCATACAAACATCAACGACATCACACCTGCCCAGACCCACTAGCACCCACCCCATCTCTAGCGCCCGCATCACTTTCTGCCACATGGCCTGAAACTGCACCATTTTGTTTCTCTCCGTAGCACACACACATTCAATATTGAAATAATAAATCACTAGATTTTTCCATTTTGTAAATGATGGCGGATTGATTGATTTCCAAGTTTTTAGTATAGGTTTTTTCAAGATGAGTGATGAGAAGAGAATCATCCAACCCATCGGGTATCACTACACCCCCATATGCCATGTCTTGAAATATGCAGATAGATGGTTTAAAAGTACGTTTACATTGTAATACTTCTGACAGCCAACATTCTAGCTCCGCCCACAACTTCCGGATTTATAGTATAGCTAAATATTCTATGCACAGTTCTTAGCATAGTAATAATGAAATAATAATATGCCATTTAGCAGACGCTTTTATCCAAAGCGACTTACAGTCATGTGTGCATACATTTTTACGTATGGGTGGTCCCGGGGATCGAACAAACTACCCTGGCGTTACAAGCGCCGTGCTCTACCAATTGAGCTACAGAGGACCACAGTATGTAATTGGCTAGAGTATGTAATTGATAATAACCACAGCAAGATGCCCACTAATTGCAAGATGCAGCTCTCAGACGAGTCTCTCTCTAACAGTTCATACCCTTGATGTGGCCTGTGTTTCTGCTTAATTAAAATGAACAGAAGCTTTACTACAGTACCCTATACATGGCTACC
Source organism: Coregonus lavaretus (assembly GCF_964263955.1). NCBI lineage: Eukaryota > Metazoa > Chordata > Actinopteri > Salmoniformes > Salmonidae > Coregonus > Coregonus lavaretus. Next base: position 26,544 of record NW_028162475.1, on the reverse strand, counting down.
TTCTTCTTATTGAATCACTTGTAGTGTTCATATTCCATATTCCGACTCCCAGCTCCACAATTATTATATACACTGAGTGTACAAAACATTAGGAACAACTTAATATTGAGTTGCACCCCCTTTTGCCCTCAGAACAGCCTCAATTCATTGGGGCATGGACTACAAGGTGTCGAAAGCGTTCCACAGGGATGCTGGCCCATGTTGACTCCAATGCTTCCCACAGTTGTGTCAAGTTGGCTGGATGTCCGGTGGTGGACCATAATTGATTCACAAGGAAAACTGCATTGCAGTTATTGACACACTCAAACCAGTGTGCCTGGCACCTACTACCATAACCTGTTCAAAGGCACTTTTGTCTTGCCCATTCACCCTCTGAATGGCACACACACACACACACACAATCCATGTCTCAATTGTCTCAAGGCTTTAAATACTTATTTAGCATGTCTCATCCCCTTCATCTACACTGATTGAAGTGGATTTAACAATTGACATCAGTAAGGGATCATAGCATTTACCTGGATTCACCTGGTCAGTCTATGTAATGGAAAGAGCATTTGTTGTAATGTTTTTACACTCAGTGTAGAGAGTTCAGAAAATAAAGTCTGAGAGTGGAGTAGAGGTGGCATGTTTTGCCTGATGTTTTTGTTTTCACTGCTGCCTAGCTGTCGACCATATTGTGCAGAACTAACGATTTTGTTAATGGAAGACGCTACAGTCTCCTGCTGTTCTGGACTGATTGAAAGGCTCCACAGTACTTTCTCAGAGATGCTTTCCTCAGGGAGATTTTTTACCCTCTAGTTACACATTTTACAGCTTGATTCCAGCTGTTCTACTCTATTTCCCTCTAAACTAGTGGTGTGTCTTCCTTTGTGAGCCGAGATCATAGCTAGAAGAGGACTCTGGCTGTTACTGGTTTCCCAAACAGTACTGCTGGGTAGGGCAGAAAAATAAATATACCTTAGCACACACACATGTGAACACACATACACAAACATACACGTAAACACACCCACACACACAAGCACACACACTCGCACACAAATAAGCACACACACTCACATTCACATTCAACATCCTGTATAATCGGATCCTCAAAAAGTTATACAGCTGCACCATTGAGAGCATCTTGACAGGCTGAACAACCGCTTGGTATGGCAAATGCACCGCCCTCAACCGCAAAGCGCTTCAGATGGTGGTGCGGACAGCCCAGTACATCACTGGGGCCGAGCTCCCTGCCATCCAGGACCTCTATATCAGGCGGTGTCAGAGGCCCGAAAAATTGCCAAAGACTCCAGCCACCCAAGCCATAGACTGTTCACTCTGCTACCGGCCAGCAAACGGTACTGGAGCATCGGCTCTCAGACCAACAGGCTCCGAGACAGCTTCTACCCCCAAGCCATAAGACTGCTAAATAGCCAGACTGCTAAATAGTCCCCGAACTATCTGCACTGACTCTATCTTGTACTGACTCTATGTACACTCACAAGACTATACATACACACTATATGCACACACACTACACTGACCCTCTCACACAAAATCCACACACATTCACATACATTACATACTATATGTACACACATACAGTACATAACACACACATGAATACCGACACAACACAAACATACATAAACACACACAAACTTTTATGCTCTTGCTGCTACTCTGTTCTTTATTTTACTCTTATTATGATCTATCCTGATGCCTAGTCACTTTACCATGCCTTCATGTACATATCTACCTCAAATACCTCATACCCCTGAACATTGATCTGGTACTGGTGCTCCATGTATATAGCTCCATTCTTGAGCATTTTATTCCTTGTGTTACTATTTTTATTTTTCTTATTATTTTTTCAACTCTGTATCGTTGGGAAAGGCTCGTAAGCAAGCATTTCACGGGGGTGGGGCTACTCTGGGAATCCCCGCCGACGTCACAGGATTCCCTGAACACACCCGTTTAATACTGGCGCAGGTGAAGGGACAGGGGCAATTACGCAGGAGAACAATGGAGACGCGGGTGAAAGGAACGGACAAAGAAATAAGGAGAAATATAGAACGAGGAAAGGAAAAAATGACAGAAGAGGACATTAAGAGACAAAGACAAAGAATGGCTTAAAAGAGGAAGAACTTGAGTGAGTGATTCCCGTAGCCGCGAGCCAAAGCCAATTTTGGCCATAAAAGACACTATTTAATTAGGTGATTATCGAAATTATCTTTGGTTTGTAAGTGGAGTGCTTTGAACCGGACTTGGATTTTGTTTCCTCTTTCTTGAACCGGCCGAGTGCCATTCTGTGAACATTAAATATATCATTTTGATTTTTGCAAGTTAAAAGGTTGACTCTTCCTCTGTTTACACCACCCCTCGCTACGGTGTAGATCAGAACCCCTCTGGACCGATCACACACAGTTTGTGTTATATTGTGTCAGGGAGTACCAGACTACTGAAGTCTTGTATGAGTTGCTACTGTATTGTGCAAAGGAATGGATGTTTGGCCATGATACTTTCTTATTATCACCAGCTGTCCTTGGGATTCAAATCACACCAGAGCCCGATATACAGATACAGCACACTTTCATTAGGCTATACCACTGGACAAAAGTAAAACAAATACTGTGTAAAAAAGCTAACAGCTCAAACAAACCCAGAGAGAGTTAGTCTTCCTCGTGCATTGCAATCTACCCAGATAAAACCCAGTATAATATAAAAGGGTGAACATTTAATTTTCTCTGCGAGGGGAAATGACAGGTGTCTATGATCAGGCAGAAGAAGAGGTGCCAAAAGGCAGATGAAGGTTCTCTTAGCAGAGATACAAATTAAATCCTGTATCTCCCCATTGGGCCGAGACCCATTATATCCCAGGTTTTCTACTTAATTAAAAGAGCAGCCAGTAGGTTATTTCCTTTCTGATAAGAATCCCTTCAGCTCAATATAAATATTTCCTTTTGCATGTTGTAAGCATAGTGAGATGTAGTCTAGTAACTATATTAACAATAGTTATCCCATGTCTGATGTAGTCTAGTCTACTTTGATGACTACCAGCACCAGCTGCTCTCAGGTCTATGGCCAGGAGAAGAGGGGGTCATCTAGCAGAAGGAAAAGATGTCTGTTGGAGCACTTGCATGAAGTTTAGAGGCCTGGCCTGGAGGCACATGCCAAGAACATTGAACATTGAAATGGTTGCTGCAGACTTATCTAGTAGCTACATCTGACTTTACATTCCGATCTTGCTGAAAGGATATTACAGTATATTCTCACTGCAAATGTTATCTCTAGGAAAACATATAATAGTATAAAAGCATAAATTACCTAGACTATATTGGAAGTTACCGCTTGAGTATAAAAACATAGCTGTTATGGAGGTTATTGGACTTAAGTGACTGTCTGAAGCTAACTACTGATTTGTATACAGAAGATAGCCCTATTTGGTAAAAGACCAAGTCCATATTCTGTCAAGAACAGCTCAAATAAGCAAAGAGAAATGACAGTCCATCATTACTTTAAGGCATGAAGGTCAATCAATACGGAACATTTCAAGAACTTTAAAAGTTTCTTCAAGTGCAGTCGCAAAAACCATCAAGCGCTATGATGAAACTGGCTCTCATGAGGACTGCCACAGGAATGGAAGACCCAGAGTTACCTATGCTGCAGAGGATAAGTTCATTAGAGTTACCAGCCTCAGAAATTGTAGCCCAAATAAATGCTTCACAGAGTTCAAGTAACAGACACATCTCAACATCAACTGCTCAGAGGAGACTGTGTGAATCAGGCCTTCATGGTCGAATTGCTGCAAAGAAACCACTACTAAAGGACACCAATAAGACGAAGAGACTTGATTGGGCCAAGAAACACAAGCAATGGACATTAGACCAGTGGAAATGTGTCCTTTGGTCTGGAGTCCAAATTTGAGATTTTTGATTCCAACCGCCGTGTTTTTGTGAGAGGCGGTTTGGGTGAAAGGATGATCTCTGCATGTGTATTTCCCACTGTAAAACATGGAGGACGAGGTGTTATGGTGTGGGGGTGCTTTGCTGGTGACACTGTCTGTGATTTATTTAGAATTCAAGGCACACTTAACCACCATGGCTACCACAGCATTCTGCAGTGATACGCCATCCCATCTGATTTGGGCTTAGTGGGACTATCATTTGTTTTTCAACAGGACAATGACCCATCACACCTCCAGGCTGTGTAAGGGCTATTTGACCAAGAAGGAGAGTGATTGAGTGCTGCATCAGATGGCCTCCACAATCCCCCGACCTCAACTCAATTGAGATGGTTTGGGATGAGTCAGACCGCAGAGTGAAGGAAAAGCAACCAACAAGTGCTCAGCATATGTGGGAACTCCTTCAAGACTTTTGGAAAAGCATTCCAGGGAAGCTGGTTGAGAGAATGCCAAGAGGGTGCAAAGCTGTCATCAAGGCAAAGGGTGGCTAGTTGATATGTTATATTTATTTTTATTTGTTTAACACTTTTTTGGTTACTAAATGATTCCATATGTGTTATTTCATAGTTTGGATGTCTTCACTATTATTCTACAATGTATAAAATATTAAAAATAAAGAAAAACCTTTGATTGAGTAGGTGTTCTAAAACGTTTGACTTGTAGTGTATGTGAGAATGCTGTTCATTGACTATAGCTGTGTTCAACACCATAGTGCCCTCAAAGCTCATCACTAAACTCAGGACCCTGGGACTGAACATCTCCCTCTGCAACTGAATCTTGGACTACCTGATGGGCCGACCCCCAGGTGGTGAGGGTAGGCAACAACACATCCGTCACGCTGACCCTCAACACAGGGGCCCCTCAGGGGTGCTGCTTAATCCAATCCTGTACTCCCTGTTCACCCACAACTGCGTGGCCGTACACGACTCCGACACCATCATTAAGTTCGCTGATGACACAACGGTGTTTGGCCTGATCACAGACAATGATGATCAGTGAACTAGCAGTGTTGTGCCAGGATAACAACCTCTCCGTCAACGTCACCAAGACAAGGGGCTCATCGTGGACTACAGGAAACGGAGGGCCGAGCATGCCCCCATCCACATCGACGAGGCTGTAGTGGAGCGGGTCGAGAGCTTAAACTTCCTAAAGAATGATCATGGTCCACACACACCAACACAGTCGTGAAGAATGCACGACAGCACCTCTTCCCCCTCAGAATTCTGAAAAGATTTGGCATGGGCCCTCAGATCCTCAAAATAATCTACAGATGCACCATTGGGAGTAACTCAATATTAGGATGTTGCTCTTAATGCTTGGTATACCTAATGTTTGGTGTTCCTAATTTTTTTATACTCAACCCTCCCAAAGGCCGGATTGAGCCGGCCGTAGTTTGCCCACCCCTCTTCTAAAATGTCAGTGTCCAGTTGCAGGTGGATAGAAAATGCTCCGTTATTAAAATAAATAAATGTTTTGCTCCAGGAAGTAATCCAACAATGTGTACGCCGCCATCTTGTCTATTTCAAATCATCTGTCATTGATTGAGACATCATGACATTTGGCACTTTGGGGTGGACCCACCTGTCTCAATCAATTCGATTTAAAAAAGACAAGATTGTGGCATACACATTGTTCGATTACTTCATGGAGCAATACAATTATTTATTTTAATAACAGAGCATTTTCTATATTCAAACGAACCACTTGCAACTGGACACAGACATTTTAGAAGATACATGTTTGGCCGAATCGAGAACGAAGATAGTATCGCTGTCACGGACGTTGAAGGACGGGTCAGACCAAGGCGCAGCGTGAAATGCATACATGTTTATTTGTTAATAAACACACGAACAAAACAACGTAACGTGAAGTCCTCAGGCTGAACACAATACAAGCCTATACACGGAACAAGATCCCACAACAACTGATTGCCAACAGGCTACTTAAGTATGATCCCCAATCAGAGACAATGAGCGACAGCTGCCTCTGATTGGGAATCACACCCGGCCAAACATAGAAACACACAACCTAGAATGAGAACATAGAAATAACAACATAAAACTCCACACCCTGACTCAACATACTAGAGTCCCATAAGTCAGGGCGTGACAGTACCCCCCCCCAAAGGTGCGGACTCCGACTGCACAAACCTGACATAACAGGGTAGGGTCCAGGGGGGCATTCCGCCTAGGAGGCGGATCCGGGCGTGATGACCACATTCTCTCAGCCTCCCCGTTGCGCCCCTGGTCTGGTCCGGACCTCGGCGCGCTGCTTCCCCTCTCCTTCCTCCCACGATGTACCAAGCCCTGTCTGGACCCTGGTGTGGGAGACCCCGAACCTGGAGAGGGGCTGACGTCTGGGTCTGGACTGGAGCTGCTGACCGGAGCTGGATTGGACCCCGGAGGAGCGGACTGCTCTGTTCCGGAATGGATCCGCTGACCGGAGCTGGACTGAGCACCGGTGGAGCGGACTACTCTGGCTCCGGAGTGGAGCCGCTGACCGGAGCTGGACTCGGCACCGGTGGAGCGGACTGCTCTGGCTCCGGAGTGGAGCAGTTGACCGGAGCTGGACTGGATCCCGGTGGAGCGGACTGCTCTGGCTCCGGAGTGGAGCAGCTGACTGGAACTGGATCAGGCTCCGGTGGAGCGGACTGCTCTGGCTCCAGAGTGGAGCAGCTGACCGGTGCCGGACCAGTTGCGAGGAGCAGGAACGGGCCGGGCCGGACTGGCGACACGCACCACTGGCCTGGAGCGAGGAACAGGAACGGGCCGGGCCGGACTGGGAACACGCACCACTAGTCTGGTGCGAGGAGTAGGAACGGGCCGGGCCAGACTGGCGACACGCACCACTGGCTTGGTGCGGGGAGCAGGCACGGGCCTTACCGGACTGGGAACATGCACCACTAGTCTGGTGCGAGGAGCAGGAACGGGCCGGGCCGGACTGGCGACACGCACCACTGGCCTGGTGCGAGGAACAGGAACGGGCCGTACCGGACTGGGAACACGCACCACTGGCTTGGTGCGGGGAGCAAGCACGGGCCGTACCGGACTGGGAACACGCACCACTGGCTTGGTGCGAGGAAGAGGAACGGGCCGGGCCGGACTGGTTACACGCACCACTAGCTTGGTGTGAGACGCAGGCACAAGGTGTACCGGACTGGGAACTGACGTTAGAGATCTCCGACTGTACCAGTCTTTCACTCTCCGTGCCCAGTACTCCGCCCGTGAGGACTCCTCCCTGAGCCCCCACGAGTGCAGTGGTCGGGGCTCTTCTCCATCGATCCCCTCCAAAAAAATGTCTTGGGGCTGTCTCTCGGGCTTCCTCCTCGGCCGGCGCCTTCTGTGTTGCCATTGCTCCTCTCTAAACCGGGCCTCCACTGTCTCCTCCCAAGGACGGCGATCCATCCCAGCCTGAATCTCCTCCCATGTCCAGGATCCCTTTCCGTCCAGGATCTCCTCCCATGTCCAGGATGTCTGCTCCTGGGCACGCTGCTTGGTCCATTTTTGATGGGATCTTCTGTCACGGACGTTGAAGGACGGGTCAGACCAAGGCGCAGCGTGAAATGCATACATGTTTATTTATTAAAATAAACACATGAACAAAACAACGTAACGTGAAGTCCTCAGGCTGAACACAATACAAGCCTATACACAGAACAAGATCCCACAACAACTGATTGCCAACAGGCTACGTAAGTATGATCCCCAATCAGAGACAACGAGCGACAGCTGCCTCTGATTTGGAATCACACCCGGCCAAATATAGAAACACACAACCTAGAATGAGAACATAGAAATAACAACATATAACTCCACACCCTGTGCTACGCCAAACAGAAACAGTACATATCCTGTAACGGGTAATGGACAATCACGTTAGCCTGTTATAGATCTGTAAATAGTCTGACGCATGGTGTAGATCCAGCATCCACCAGACATTAGAGGCCAGACCTAGGCTATAGTTTATTCACATTGAGTGCTGAGATTCAGTGAGATCATGCACAGGTATGATATACGAGTCCTTCAATGAATCAAAAACCGTGGATTGATGGCAGCCTTGTAGGGAAACTGAAGGAGAGAGATGCTGCTTATAAACATGGCAAGGCGACCGGGACAATTGTATCCACACAGAGGACGTATGTAAGTCATTCAAACCTGTTAACCCTCACAAGGCTGCCGGCACCCCTAGCCGCGCCCTCAGAGTATGTGCAGACCAGCTGGCTGTTGTGTTTTCGGACATTTTCATTCTCTCTGTAGCTCAGGCCCCCACCTGCTTCATGTGATCCAAAACGCTGACTCAAGTTTGCCGAAAAGCACCTTGAAGCATCTGGATGATCATCAAGACTCTTGGAAGAATGTTCTATGGACAAATGATTCAAAAGTACAACTTTTTGAACGACATGGGTCCCATTATGCCTGGTGAAAACCAAACATTGCATTCCACAGTAAGAACCTCATACCAACAGTCAAGAATGGTGGTGGTAGTGTGATGGTTTGGGGATGCTTTCCTGCCTCAGGACCTGGACGACTTGCCTTAATAGAAGGAACCATGAATTCTGCTCTGTATCTGAGAATTCTACAGGAGAATGTCAGGCCATCCGTCTGTGAGCTGAAGCGCAGCTGGGTCATGCAGCAAGACAATGATCCAAAACACAAAATCAAGTCTACATGAAAAGTGCTTTAAAAGCAACCAATTTGAAGTCTTGGAATAGCCTAGTCGAAGTCCAGACCTAATCCCAATGTCGTGGCAGGACATGAAACGAGCAGTTCATGCATGAAAAACCCACAAATGCCACTAAAATACAGCAATTATGCATGGAAGAGTGGGCCAAAATTCCTCCACAGCAACATGAGAGACTGATCAGGAAGTGTTTGGTTTGAGTCATTGCAGCTAAAGGAGGAATTACCTTTTCACACAGGGGCATTCGGTGATGCATAACTTTGTTTATGTAATTGCTGTGTTATTTGTTCACACAGTTTCCCTTTATCTAATATTAGGTTTTGGTTGAAATATGCAAAAGTAGAGAAAATTTGAAAGGGGGCAAATACTTTTTCACATATATATATATATCCTGTATATATTCGGAAACTATTCAGACCCCCGTACTTTTTCCACATTTTGTTACGTTACAGCCTTATTCTTAAATGTATTAAATAAATAAAAATCCTCAATAATCTACACACAATACCCCATAATGACAAAGCAAAAACAGGTTTCTAGAAATGTTTGTACATTTATAAACAGTAAAACGCAGATACCTTATTTGCATAAGTATTCAGACTCAAGGAGTGGCTATGAGACTCAAAATTGAGCTCAGGTGTATCCTTTTTCAATTGATCATCCTTGAGATGTTTCTACAACTTGATTGGAGTCCACCTGTGGTAGATTCAATAGATTGGACATGATTTGGAAAGGCACACACCTATCTATATAAGGTCCCAGATTGCATATTATATCAAAAACCAAGCCATGAGGTCGAAGGAATTGTCCGTAGAGCTCCGAGACAGGATTGTGTTGAGGCATAGATCTGGGGAAGGGTACAAAAAACTTTCTGCAGCACTGAAGTTCGCCAAGAACATAGTGGCCTCCATCATTCTTAAATGGAAGAAGTTTGGAACCACCAAGACTCTTCCTAGAGCTGGCCGCCTGGCCAAACTGAGCAATCAAGGGAGAAGGGCCTTGGTCAGGGAGGTGACCAAGAACCCGATGGTCACTCTGACAGAGCTCCAGAGTTCCTCTGTGGAGATGGGAGAACCTTCCTGAAGGACAACCATCTCTGCAGCACTCCACCAATCAGACCTTTATGGTAGAGTGGCCAGACGGAAGCCACTCCTCAGTAAAAGGCATATGACAGCCTGCTTGGAGTTTGCCAAAAGGCACCTAAAGGACTCTCAGACCATGAGAAACAAGATTCTCTGGTCTGTTGAAACCAAGATTGAACACTTTGGCCTGAATGTCAAGGGTCACGTCTGGGGGAAACCTGACACCATCCCTACGGTGAAGCATAATGGTTGCAGCATCATGTAGTGAGGATGTTTTTCAGCGGCAGGGACTGGGAGACTAGGCAGGATGGAGGAAAGATGAATGAAGCAAAGTACAGAGAGATCCTTCATGAAAACCTGCTCCAGAGTGCTCATGACCTCAGACTAGAGTGAAGGTTCACCTTCCAGGACAATGACCCTAAGCACACAGCCAAGACAGCGCAGGAGTGGCTTCGGGACAAGTCTCTGAATGTCCTTGAGTGGCCCAGCCAGGGCCCGGACTTTAACCCGATCGAACATCTCTGGAGAGACCTGAAAATAGCTTTGCAGCAACGCTCCCCATCCAACCTGACAGAGCTTGAGAGGATCTGCAGAGAAGAATGGGAGAAACTCTCCAAATACAGGTGTGCCAAGCTTGTAGCGTCATACCCAAGAAGACTCAAGGCTGTAATCGCTGCCAAAAGTGCTTCAACAAAGTACTGAGTAAAGGGTCTGAATACTTATGTAAATGTGATATTTCCGGGGGGGTTTTCGTATGCATTTGCACAAAAAAGTAAAACCTGTTTTTGTTTTGACATTATGGGGCATTGTGTGTAGATAATAAAAAAAAAAAAAAACTTCAATCAATTTTAGAATAAGGCTGTAACGTAACAAAATTTTGAAAAAGTGAAGGGGTCTGAATACTTTCCGAATGCACTGTGTATTGATAGATAGATAGATTCAACAACCATGTCTCTGTCACAAATATAGTGACTGTACAATTCAGTCAAAGGCACACTGGGAAATTCAACCTTATGTTATTTTTGTGTAAATTGATATTGATTACTGCATTGTTGGGTTTGGAACTTGCAAGAAAGACATTTCACTGCACTTTTGCACATGACATTAAAGGGAAACTTCAAAATGTATCAACTTCATATTCATCATCTCCAGCACCACCCTAACATCAACATATGTGAAAATTGTGCATTTCTATGTTTTGTAGTAAAAAAGATAGAGGAAGATAAGTGTTTCCAATGACATCATCGGTGTGCATCATGTGATTTTTACCAATTGTGAGTAGGCTTTACCCACTAATTACTACTAGTTATCTACTAATTGGTCTTTATCTTAATTACTCAAAAACATAGAAATGCGCAATTTTCACATATGTTGATATTGGGGTGGTTGAATATTAAGTTGAAACATTTAGAAATGTCCCTTTAAAACTTGAAACTTAAAGGCATGGCTTAGCGGGGGTGTTAGTCAAAATATTCAAGCGAACACAACTCAATTATGAACCCCTACAGGGTCACAGTGACTATCAGTTTCAGAAATGACTACAAAACCACTTTAAGTAACTGTACTCAGATATATTAAGTGCAACGGGCTTACTCAAATGCTTTGAGTAATGACAGACCATTGTGGTTTACAGTGTAGAACATGTTCTATGCACCTGAAAGTAGACCAATTTACCCTCTTACTGCTAATACCTACAGAGACCTATCCACCAGGGGCACAACTTGAGAATACCAACAAAAACTATTTCAGAATAAGATAAGGGGGACCACTAAAAAATTATCATTGATTTTGTGTTAGCAGTTGTTACTGTTTTTGATGTGGGCACAGTGGCAGCTGAGTTTTACCATGGCTGGCTGAGTATGGGCTGACACAGGTTTATGAGCAACAAGCATCCAATCAGTGTGCATCAGTTGGATGCTTTCCTTTTAATCACAGCAGAATACCACAATTCATACATTCAAACAAATCCTCAAGTACAGGGGCGCAACTTTCACTGGGGACGGGGAGGACATGTCCTCCCCCACATTCTAAAATTGCATTTTTGTCCAACCTAGTTTTATAAATGGAATGTGATACAAAACATGGACCATGCAGATGCCTCCGAGAGGTCGGGTAGGCTGTTTGGAGTGTTTATCCGACTGGATAAAAAAATTAAAAAGAATATGTCCCCCCCACTTCTAAAACCAAAGTTGCGATCCTGCTCAAGTAACTAAGACATTAAGTGTTGCTGTCGATACATTTTTAATAAGCTTCTAAAGGCAGCTCATATTCTCTGCCTGTTTCAGTTCATCTGCCAACAATAACACATCTCACTCCCTGTAATAGTTAGCATGTAGTGCATGTCCCGTGAGCTAGTTAGAATGCGCGGCTTAACAGTAGTTTTACAATTCAAAATACACACACTGAGCCATACACTACGAGGAATATTACTTGCTCATACCATTTATCTTGATGTGTATAATTCTTACCACTATCTATTGAAGTGTGAATAATAAGAAGAAGAAGATGAGGGAAGCATCATTGTGCTCTTTAGCTTGACGGTTGCAAATCGTTTGCTGCTACAATGACAGATTTATCAATGAGGCTGTTTTAAGACCCATACTCAACATGACTTTAACAAATAGCGGAGTCCCAATTTACTATTCACTTTTTGATGAACGACATACAATCCGCTCAAATAAGGTATTGGAAATCATATCAAACATATTATGAAAGCTCCTAAGATCCATCGTTCTTAGGATCTGTTCTTGTCTTGTTTTAATAAGCTGTAGTTGTATCTGTGGGCCCAGTTCCCCATACTAATAACCTTAACCATTTTCACAGGCTACTCAACAGGTGGTCTGAGGGCAAGCGCAGGCCGTGATTAACCGTCAATCACCCATAAACAAATGTAATCATGAAAATCGAATCAACATTCAGCATACTGTATTTCTAGACATCTATGTCAAATCAACTTTCCTGCTATATAATACGATTATACTGGCTACTTCTTTTAAATAACCAGGTTTGCTTTAACACAGACAGGCTCTTCTGTTTGCTTGATAAAATGAATCCCTTAGCACCACCATAATGCTGAGAACTGTATACTCACTAAAAAGCTACTTACTGTCTAGCTGTATGTGGATTAGCTGGCCTCTATCTACATAACATAAGCTTTAAATCCTACAATGGGAACATCAATTCAATGCTGCAAAGGGCCATTTTCATTTTCTCATACTACCAATAATTTATAAAACTCTGCTACAGCTTTGACTGCATCTTCTCTCCTGAGAAGGAAAGGCAAAAAAAAAAGGAAAGTAAGGACGATGAGCTTTAGAGCTTTAATCCGTGGCTATGCTGTGTAGAAAGTCATTAGGTCACAGTAGAGTGGAGGATGGACGGTAAGGGGCCTCACTATAATGAAGCACCCCATGTGTCCTCTGGGAAACACTAGCTGCAGGGAAGAGACAAGGTGATTGCGTTGAGGCAGATAATAAAATGAAGGAGGTTTGAGGTGCCATCTGCAGAAAGGTCCCCCAGGGGGGCAACTGGCTGGCTGCCATATCTAGAGACCATCCAAGGTGTTAGAATCTGTTGACAGCCATTTTAAACTGTGACAGACTGTCACTCTAAAATAAATCATACTTTCCCAAAGCTTCTATCTCTCTCTGAAAATCATGAACAATGAAGACTTTTTTTTGTTCATATATATTTCTTTAGGCGGTAGATCAGCTTTAATATTTCAGATAGATTGTAACTTCCATCAATGTAATTGTCCGCATCACTTCCAATCCCCCATATCTTTTTTTTCTCGCAAATATATACATATACATATATACATATATATATATATATATATATATATATATATATATATATATATATACACATGCACATATATATACATACATCCATACACACACATACATCCTTTTTTAAATTATATTTCCCTTCATTACTTTCCAACCCCACCACCCCTTCCCCAATTGGAGTAAACTAGTGAACAACAACGCTTAGGCCTCTACTTCCAGCCCATACATACTATATACATTTTATGGACACAGTCAAATTCTATAATAATTCTAATTTGTTAGTTTTTTCTCCTGAACGTCCTCCGATCATTTTCATGATGGCCATCTGGTTTGCTTCTATATGCCATATTTTTCTGTGCTCTTTCACAAAAGCTCTCAACCTATAACCTATATACTTATTATGGACACAGTATGCTTTACATTAGATATCTTGTTGTTATTAGTTGTTGTTATTAGTCCCATCCTTCAGCTCCATTCAACACCTCCCATCTATCTCTTAACACCATCCATATTTGATTTCTATTTACCATATATTTTTCACCTGTACTGTGATGTTTTACAAAAGTTCTGAACCTTTCTATTCTCATTGTTTCTACAGATCGTAAATTGAAAATAAACATTTTTGCTAAAAGTATTATTCTATTATTGATCGATTGACTATGACTTTTCAGATCACCCAGTAGTGGTATCTGCAGGGTTAGCTCAAGGTAAATATTGCAATCCTTTAGCCATTCCTGGACCTGTGTCCAAAAACAAGCTACAAATGGACAGTACCAAAACAAATGATCTTATGATTCTGTCTCTTCGCAGCAAAATCTGCAGAGCTGGGAAGATTGTATCCTCCATATAAATAACATTCTATTGGTAGCAAGAATTTTATATAATCATTTAAATTGAACAATTCTAAGTTTTGAATCCGGCGTCGTTTTGCGTATCAATTCATAAACACTACGCCATGGAATGGGTATGTAAAAAATCTCTTCCCAACTATTTTGCAATCTATATAGGACGGCTGTCAATCCTTTGGTCCTGAAATGAAACTGGTATACTTTTTTATGTATCACAATTTTCTTTAACAAATTATATTCTTTAATGCAAGGTCGACAGACAAGTTCTTACTTTTTCCCCCTTCCACTTTCCTTTTCCATTTTTGCGGTAAAGCTGCAATTATTTTGTTGTAATTTTGGGTAGAGCAGACATTTCCATTTGTTTTTGTTAGCTGCATGTGCGACATAACTCCACCAGTTCTACCGATAATATAATTTACGAAGATTATACCTTTTTTAAACATTTTGTCAAAAAAAAAAGTTTTTTTATCAATTAGTATATTTGAGTTTAACCACAATATTTGTTGCAACAGTGAAGACTTGATGTGCTCGATATATCCGTTAGATTGACCGGCCATCCCTGAGAAACTCATTACTACAGACCCTGAGAACAGCACACAGACAGACAAATTCAGATAATGTAATTTTAATGCAACTTTATCCATTCCCTAAGATATTGTCGATTTATCTGCCACGTTTTCATTCAAGTATCACAAACTAACTGTGTGGACAGGTTGATATCAGAATTATATCTGCAAGCGTAGTTGTAAAGTGGCTTTTCCAAATGACCAGAGATTGAATAGCCTAACTAGCAAGTGATGTGTCACTCCTACACATGGGCAGAGACATCAGTCATTGTTATAATGCTGACATAGCAAATACATGACAGAATCAACACCAGACATTCTAAAGGCACAGCACTCCTGGATGTTTATAGAATTTGTGGATAGCTATAAAGGAATGACCAGAAGCTCAATACACCATTCTAACCAAATGATGGACTATCCTAGATAAATTGGCCATAGAAAAGTACATATAATCTAAATAGGACAGAAAATCACATTGAAGACCACAGCAGTGAAATGATGGCTTCTCCTCTCTTTATCGGCCAGTTCTTCATTTCTCATTGGGAAACATTACAGTGAGATGAATTAGTTACATCAACATACTGTAATAGGGTGAGACAAATCCCCTCAGGGAAGCTCCTAAACATTGAATGAAACCCCAAATTCAAACTCTTTCTGGTGATTTATGCTACGAGGCTAGCTGCTTCACTGGTTTAAGAGGAGGAGCATATTGGAATTTTCAAATAGCTCTTTGTCTTGGCCATTTCTCTTGGAATTCTTTGGCCAGTGGAGGCTGGTTGTCGGTTGACACTTTGATGGTCAGAAATATTCACCCTACATTAGAAATTACCTATAAGTGTACGGTATTGCTCCCTGGGGTACAAAAATATAAAAATACACATAATGTACCTTCAGAGGTACACATATGATCTCACATGCTACTGTTCGGTACCTTTTAGGGTACATGTGCGGATAAAGAGAATAATCATACATATTTTTACCCCATATTTTGAATATTAAGGTACAATCATCACACTCTCGCTCTCAAAAAGGGGTACAATGTTTAGGCACATTTCTGTTTCCCAGGGTACAAACGTATTTTGTGTACCCTCAATACCCAGGTACAATGATGCATTTTTGCAACCTACAAGGAACTAATGCAGGGGTTCCCAAACCTTTTGGGCCCACGACCCCATTTTGATATCTGAAAAACCTTGTGACCCCAAAAAATATTGTAATTAACAGCCAATGTTTACTTTTTTATTTGGGGCTATAGCAGTCAATTGAAAAATATTCTAACAGTAATTCTGATTGTCTTCTCAACTCACAATCACATGCTTTTAATATGGGGCTAGGACAGTCAATACAAAATTAGTCTGACATAATGTATCTTATCTCACCACCAGTAATGAGATGGGTGTGCTTGATGCATTTCACGTCGGAGCTTCTCAATGTCCGGGGGCGTGGTCACATCCAACCTGGATCGATATTTGGTTTTAATGCAGACGAGAGCACTGATGGTGCTTTCAAGACAATTGGGAACTCAGAAAAATAAGAGGTCAAATGATGAAGTTACTGATCTTCAGGTCGGAAAAGTTGGAGCTCTAGAAAGAAGCCAGAGTTCCCGAGTTGGAAATCCGAGTTGGATGACCGTTCAAAACTAGTTTTCCCTGTCGGAGCTAGTTTTTTCAGAGTTCCCAGTTGTTTTGAACGCAGTATTAATGCTCAGAGGGAGACGGCAGGATATTTATTCCCTTTGACTCAGGAACCAAAACTCCTCCATATTAACCTGTGAATGCATTCGGTCACATAACAGCTCGATCAGCTGTTCGATTTCACTTACCGGCATGTCAACTGAGCCAGGATCACAGACAAACGGATTGGGAAGTAAGTCCAAAAGTGCTCTTCCAAGCGTTGGAAGTGAGCAGTCATCAATCGTGTGGGACACTTACTGATGCTGTTTTCTGTTAGAAACATGCACAGCCGAGGGAAGGGGCATGGTTCCCTTTTGAAAGACTCTCCAATAAGAATTCTTTCCTCTGAATCCAATGATTTCGGTCTCTCATTTGTAGAATGGTTTTGTATTTACCTGCATGCTTGCGTTCAGTTCGTTCAGTTTCCCAAATATGTCTGTTACATAGGCAATGAGACACATTTTATTTTCATTACACAGAAAGTCAACCAAGTCTGTTTTTTTACTTCCATTACGAATTACAAATCAAATCAAATGTTATTTGTCACATGCACCGAATACAACAGGTGTAGACCTTACAGAGAAATGCTTACTTACAAGCCCTTAACCAACAATGCAGTTTTAAGAAAAATAAGTGTTAAGTAAAAAAATAGATAAGAAAAAATAATTAAACAGCAGCAGTGAAATAACAGTAGCGAAACTATATACAGGGGGTACCGGTACAGAGTCAATGTGCGGGGGGCACAGGTTAGTCGAGGTAATTGAGGTAATATGTACAGTGAGGGAAAAAAGTATTTGATCCCCTGCTGATTTTGTACGTTTGCCCACTGACAAAGAAATGATCAGTCTATCATTTTAATGGTAGGTTTATTTGAACAGTGAGAGACAGAATAACAACAAAAAAATCCAGAAAAAAACGCATGTTATAAATGTTATAAATTGATTTGCATTTTAATGAGGGAAACAAGTATTTGACCCCCTCTCAATTAGAAAGATTTCTGGCTCCAGGGTGTCTTTTATACAGGTAACGAGCTGAGATTAGGAGCACACTCTTAAAGGGAGTTCTCCTAATCTCAGTTTGTTACCTGTACAAAAGACACCTGTCCACAGAAGCAATCAATCAGTCAGATTCCAAACTCTCCACCATGGCCAAGACCAAAGAGCGCTCCAACGATGTCAGGGACAAGATTGTAGACCTACACAAGGCTGGAATGGGCTACAAGACCATCGCCAAGCAGCTTGGTGAGAAGGTGACAACAGTTGGTGCGATTATTCGCAAATGGAAGAAACACAAAATAACTGTCAATCTCCCTCGGCCTAGGGCTCCATGCAAGATCTCACCTTGTGGAGTTGCAATGATCATGAGAACGGTGAGGAATCAGCCCAGAACTACACGGGAGGATCTTGTCAATGATCTCAAGGCAGCTGGGACCATAGTTACCAAGAAAACAATTGGTAACACACTACGCCGTGAAGGACTGAAATCCTGCAGTGCCCGCAAGGTCCCCCTGCTCAAGAAAGCACATATACAGGCCCGTCTGAAGTTTGCCAATGAACATCTGAATGATTCATAGGAGAACTGGGTGAAAGTGTTGTGGTCAGATGAGACCAAAATCGCGCTCTTTGGCATCAACTCAACTCGCCGTGTTTGGAGGAGGAGGAATGCTGCCTATGACCCCAAGAACACCATCCCCACCGTCAAACATGGAGGTGGAAACATTATGCTTTGGGGGTGTTTTTCTGCTAAGGGGACAGGACAACTTCACCGCATCAAAGGGACGATGGACGGCACCATGTACCGTCAAATCTTGGGTGAGAACCTCCTTCCCTCAGCCAGGGCATTGAAAATGGGTCATGGATGGGTATTCCAGCATGACAATGACCCAAAACACACGGCCAAGGCAACAAAGGAGTGGCTCAAGAAGAAGCACATTAAAGTCCTGAAGTGGCCTAGCCAGTCTCCAGACCTTAATCCCATAGAAAATCTGTGGAGGGAGCTGAAGGTTCCAGTTGCCAAACGTCAGGCTCGAAACCTTAATGACTTGGAGAAGATCTGCAAAGAGGAGTGGATCAAAATCCCTCTTGAGATGTGTGCAAACCTGGTTGCCAACTACAAGAAACGTCTGACCTCTGTGATTGCCAACAAGGGTTTTGCCACCAAGTACTAAGTCATGTTTTGCAGAGGGGTCAAATACTTATTTCCCTCATTAAAATGCAAATCAATGTATACAATTTTTGACATGCGTCTTTCTGTTTTTTGTTGTTGTTATTCTGTCTCTCACTGTTCAAATAAACCTACCATTAAAATTATAGACTGATCATGTCTTTGTCAGTGGGCAAACGTACAAAATCAGCAGGGGATCAAATACTTTTTTCCCTCACTGTACATGTGGGTAGAGGTAAAGTTACTATGCATAGAATATTGGCCCTCCTGTAGCTCAGTTGGTAGAGCATGGTGCTTGCAACGCAAGGGTTGTTGGTTCGATTCCCACGGGGGGCAGTATGAAAAATTTATGCACTCACTAATTGTAAGTTGCTCTGGATAAGAGCGTCTGCTAAATGACTAAAATGTCAAAAAAATATATAATAGTAAACAGAGAGTAGCAGCAGTTTAAGAAGAGGGGGGTGGGGTGACAATGCAAATAGTCTGGGTAGCAATTTGATTAGCTGTTCAGGAGTCTTACGGCTTGGCGCTCCGGTACCACTTGCCGTGCGGTAGCAGAGAGAACAGTCTATGACTAGGGTGGCTGGAGTCTTTGGCAATTTTTAGGGCCTTCCTCTGACACTGCCTGGTATAGAGGTCCGGGATGGCAGGAAGCTTGGCCCCAGTGATGTACTGGGCCATACACATTACCCTCTGGAGTGCCTTGCAGTCGGAGGCTGAGCAGTTGCCACACCAGATGGTGATGCAACCAGTCAGGATGCTCTCGATCGTGCAGCTGTATAACTTTTTGAGGATCTGAGGACACATGCCAAATCTTTCAGTCCCTGATGGGGAATAGGCTTTGTGGTGCCCTCTTCACGACTGTCTTGGTGTGTTTGGACCATGATAGTTCATTGGTGATGTGGACACCAAGGAACTTGAAGCTCTCAACATGCTCCACTACAGCCCCGTCGATGAGAATGGGGGCGTGCTCAGTCCTCCTTTTCCTGTAGTCCACAATCATCTCCTTTGTCTTGATCACGTTGAGGAAGAGGTTGTTATCCTGGCACCACACGTCCAGGTCTCTGACCTCCTCCCTATAGGCTGTCTCATCGGTGTCTGTGATCAGGCCTTCCACTGTTGTGTCATCGACAAACTTAATGATGGTGTTGGAGTCGTGCCTGGCCATGCAATCATGGGTGAACAGGGAGTACAGGAGGGGACTGAGCATGCACCCTTGAAGGGCCCCCGTGTTGAGGATCAGCGTGGCAGATGTGTTGTTACCTACCCTTACCACCTGGGGAGGCCCGTCAGGAAGCCCAGGATCCAGTTGCAGAGGGATGTGTTTAGTCCCAGGGTCCTTAGCTTAGTGATGAGCTTTTTAGGGCACTATGGTGTTATGCATTGACTACGCTGAGCTGTAGTCAATGAATAGCATTCTCACGTAGGTGTTGCTTTTGTCCAGGTGGGAAAGGGCAGTGTGGAGTGCAATAGAGATTGCATCATCTGTGGATCTGTTGGGGCGGTATGTAAATTGGAGTGGGTCTAGGGTTTCTAGGATAATGGTGTTGATATGAGTGCAAAAATGCAAAATCTTAATGCAAAAATCTTAATGCAATCTAAATGCAAAAAATCTTTCCAACACTCCCCCTCGATAACCACCAAACCTCGGTGTGAAATAGAACACTGTCATGCTCTGATCCCATATCGCCACATTTTTTCGAACAGGCGTGCACTCAGTGGATGTGGTTTGATGTTGTTTATAATTGAAGTTACCTGCTGCAGTATATCTCCGAGTTCTGTGCTCAGCTCTTTTGCTGTAAGTTGCTCTCGGTGTATCATACAATGTCTCAATATGGCAGACATTCATAACTGGAGTGCAGAAGCCTGACCGCCATAGATGGAGCCCCATCTGTGCAAAAGCCCAGCATTCGATCCCATGGTATATGTTTTTCGTCAATATAGCCACGCAGCACACTGAACATCCCCTGTGCAGTTGCATGCTCAGGAATCGTGAGACAGAACAATATGTCCTCGTGAATAGCATCCCCCGACATGTACAGTATAGCGAACAAAAGTCAATGCATGGGCATCTCTGCCTTCACAGCTAACGTCCATTTGGAGAGCATAGCTGTGGAGGTTTTGAGTCATTCAGTCAGTTACCTCTTGATTGCTAGCAATAGCATAAATTCTTTGTTTCACAGTGTTTTCACCATATCAATTGCGGCTGGTAATATCAAAGTCTCTGCAATAGTGTGTGGTTTTAAATCGTAGCAGGCTTAGCCATTCACTGTGGTAATGATTCAAGTGCAACGGTCAAGTGTGGCCTTTTCCCATGATCTAAGGGCGCTCTCTGGTTGAATTTTATCTTTAAGATTTGAATAAGTTTCATTTAGATTTTTAAGGTTAAACACATTACAAGGATTTTGAGATACAAAGACGATATAATATATACAGTTGAAGTCGGAGGTTTACATACACCTTAGCCAAATACATTTAAACTCCGTTTTTCATAATTCCTGATATTAAATCCTAGTAAAAATTCCCTGTCTTAGGTCAAACAGTTTGAGCTTCTACTTCTAAAAATCCACCTTTCCAGAAATAAATCTCTCACTGTTGCCGCTTGCTACAGACCCCCCTCAGCCCCCAGCTGTGCCCTGGATACCATATGTGAATTGATTGCCCCCCATCTATCCTCAGAGTTCGTACTGCTTGGTGACCTAAATTGGGATATGCTTAACACCCCGGCCATCCTACAATCTAAACTAGATGCCCTCAATCTCACACAAATTATCAACGAACATACCAGGTACAACCCTAAATCCGTAAACATGGGTACCCTCATAGATATCATCCTGACTAACTTACCCTCTAAATACACCTCCGCTGTCTTCAACCAGGATCTCAGCGATCACTGCCTTATTGCCTGCGTCCGTAACGGGTCCGCGGTCAAACGACCACCCCTCATCACTGTCAAACGCTCCCAAAAACAGTTCAGCGAGCAGGCCTTCCTAATTGACCTGGCCCAGGTATCCTGGATGGATATAGATCTCATTCCGTCAGTAGAGGATGCCTGGTTGTTCTTTAAAAGTAATTTCCTCTCAATCTTAAATAGACATGCCCCATTCAAAAAATACAGAACTAAGAACAGATATAGCCCCTGGTTCTCCTCAGACTTGACTGCCCTTGACCAGCACAAAAACATCCTGTGGCGTACTGCATTAGCATCAAATAGCCCCCGCGATATGCAACTTTTCAGGGAAGTTAGGAACCAATATACACAAGCAGTTAGGAAAGCAAAGGCTAACTTTTTCAAACAGAAATTTGCATCCTGTAGCACTAACTCCAAAAAGTTTTGGGACACTGTAAAGTCCATGGAAAATAAGAGCACTTCCTCCCAGCTGCCCACTGCACTGAGGCTAGGAAACACTATCACCACTGATAAATCTACAATAATCGAGAATTTCAACAAGCATTTTGCTACGGCTGGCCATGCTTTCCACCTGGCTACCACTACCCCGGCCACCAGCTCTACACCCTCCGCTGCAACTTGCCCATGCCCCCCCCGCTTCTCCTTCACACAAATCCAGACAGCTGATGTTCTAAAAGAGCTGCAAAATCTGGACCCCTACAAATCATCTGGGCTAGACAATCTGGACCCTTTCTTTCTAAAACTAGCCGCCGAAATTGTCGCAACCCCTATTACTAGCCTGTTCAACCTCTCTTTCGTAACGTCTGAGATCCCCAGAGATTGGAAAGCTGCCGCGGTCATCCCCCTCTTCAAAGGGGGTGACACTCTAGATCCAAACTGTTACAGACCCATATCCATCCTGCCCTGCCTTTCAAAAGTTTTTGAAAGCCAAGTCAACAAACAGATCACCGACCATTTCAAATCCCACCGTACCTTCTCCGCTATGCAATCCGGTTTCCGAGCTGGTCATGGGTGCACTTCAGCCACGCTCAAGGTCCTAAACGATATTATAACCGCGATCGATAATAGACAGTACTGTGCAGCCGTTTTCATTGACCTGGCCAAGGCTTTCGACTCTGTCAACCACCGCATTCTTATTGGCAGACTAAATAGCCTTGGTTTCTCAAATGACTGCCTCGCCTGGTTCACCAACTACTTCTCAGATAGAGTTCAATGTGTCAAATCGGAGGGCCTGTTGTCTGGACCTATGGCAGTCTCTATGGGGGTGCCACAGGGTTCAATTCTTGGGCCGACTCTTTTCTCCGTGTATATCAATGATGTCGCTCTTGCTGCTGGTGACTCTCAGATCCACCTCTACGCAGACGACACCATTTTGTATACATCTGGCCCTTCATTGGACACTGTGTTAACAAACCTCCAAACGAGCTTCAATTCCATACAACACTCCTTCAGTAGCCTCCAACTGCTCTTAAACACTAGTAAAACTAAATGCATGCTCTTCAACCGAACGCTGCTTGCACCCGCCCACCCGACTAGAATCACTACTCTCGACGGGTCTGACCTAGAGTATGTGGACAACTACAAATATCTAGGTGTCTGGTTAGACTGTAAACTCTCCTTCCAGACTCACATTAAGAATCTCCAATCCAAAGTTAAATCTAGAATCGGTTTCCTATTTCGCAACAAAGCCTCCTTCACTCATGCTGCCAAACATGCCCTCGTAAAACTGACTATCCTACCGATCCTTGACTTCGGCGATGTCAATTACAAAATAGCCTCCAACACTCTACTCAGCAAATTGGATGTAGTCTATCACAGTGCCATCCGTTTTGTCTCCAAAGCCCCATATAATACCCACCACTGTGACCTGTACGCTCTTGTTGGCTGGTCCTCACTACATATTCGTCGCCAAACCCACTGGCTCCAGGCCATCTATAAATCACTGCTAGGCAAATCCCCGCCTTATCTTAGCTCATTGGTCACCATAGCAACACCCACCCGTAATCTGCGCTCCAGCGGGTATATCTCACTGGTCATCCCCAAAGCCAACACCTCCTTTGGCTGCAATTCCTTCCAGTTCTCTGCTGCCAATGACTGGAACAAATTACAAAAATCTCTGAAGCTGGAGACACTTATCTCCCTCACTAACTTTAAGCATCAGTTGTCAGAGCACCTTACCGATCACTGCACCTGTACACAGCCCATCTGAAATTAGCCCGCCCAACTACCTCATCCCTATATTGTTATTTATTTTGCTCATTTGTACCCCAGTATATCTATTTGCACATCATCTCTTGCACATCTATCATTCCAGTGTTAATACTAATTGTAATTATTTTGCACTATAGCCTATTTTATTGCCTTACCTCCATAACTTGCTAAATTTGCACACACTGTATATTATATGTATTTCTGTTGTATTTTTGACTTTGTTTTGTTTTACCCCATATGTAACTCTGTGTTGTTGTTTTTATCGCACTGCTTTGCTTTATCTTGGCCAGGTCGCAGTTGTAAATGAGAACTTGTTCTCAACTGGTTTACCTGGTTAAATAAAGGTGAAATAAAATAAAATAAAAAATAAAAAGTTAGGATCACCACTTTATTTTAAAAATGTGAAATGTCAGAATAATAGTAGAGAGAATGATTTATTTCAGCTTTTATTTCTTTCATCACATTCCCAGTCGGTCAGAGGTATACATACACTCAATTAGAATTTGGTAGCATTGCCTTTAAATTGTTTAACGTTTTGGGTAGCCTTCCACATGCTTCCCACAATAAGTTGGGTGAATTTTGTCCCATTCCTCCTGACAGAGCTGGTGTAACTGAGTCAGGTTTGTAGGCCTCCTTGCTCGCACACGCTTTTTCAGTTCTGCCCACATATTTTCTATAGGATTGAGGTCAGGGCTTTGAGATGGCCACTCCAATACCTTGATTTTGTTGTCCTTAAGCCATTTTGCCACAACTTTGGAAGTATGCTTGGGGTCATTGTCCATTTGGAGACCCATTTGCGACCAAGCTTTAACTTCCTGACTTATGTCTTGAGATGTTGCTTCAATATATCCACAGAATTTTCCTTCCTCATGATGCCATCTATTTTGTGAAGTGCACCAGTCCCTCCTGCAGCAAAGCACCCCCACAGCATGATGCTGCCACCCCCGTGCTTCACGGTTGGGATGGTGTTCTTCAGCTTGCAAGCGTCCCCCTTTTTCCTCCAAACATAAGATACTTTTGTACCTGTTTCCTCCAGCATCTTCACATGGTCTTTTGCTGTTGTTCTGGGATTGATTTGCACTTTTCGCACCAAGGTACGTTCATCTCTAGGAGACAGAATGCGTCTCCTTCCTGAGCGGTATGACAGCTGCGTGGTCCCATGGTGTTTATACTTGCCTACTATTGTTTGTACAGATGAACGTGGTACCTTCAGGCGTTTGGTAATTGCTCCCAAGGATGAACCAGACTTGTGGAGGTCTACAATGTTTTTTCTGAGGTCTTGGCTGATTTCTTTAGATTTTCCCATGATGTCAAGCAAAGAGACACTGAGTTTGAAGGTAGGCCTTGAAATACATCCACAGGTACACCTCCAATTGACTCAAATTATGTCAATTAGCCTATCAGAAGCTTCTAAAGCCATACATTTTCCAAGCTGTTTAAAGGCACAGTCAGCTTAGTGTATGTAAACTTCTGACCCACTCGGAATTGTGATACAGTGAATTATAAATGAAATAATCTGTCTGTAAACAATTTTAGGAAAAATTACTTGTGTCATGCACAAAGTAGATGTCCTAACCGACTTGCCAAAACTATAGTTTGTTAACAAGAAAGTTGTGGAGTGGTTGAAAAACGAGTTTTAATGACTCCCACCTAAGTGTATGTAAACCTCCGACTTCAACTGTATATATATATATATATATATATATATATATATATATATATATATATATATTTTTGTATATATATATATATATATATATATATATATATATATATATATATATATATATATATATATATATATATATATATTTGTATATATAGTATATACAATATATATGAATAAATAAAAATTCTGGATTTTGGAAATTCTACCAAGACCCCAATTTTATATCAGGTGACCCCACATGGGGGCGCGGCCCCTAGTTTGGGAACCACTGAAATAATGGCTTTACCACTGGGGTGGTACCCTAAAAAGGTTAATTTGTACCATAATTACTATCATCATATATATTTTTAGAATCGTTTTTAATATCTGTGTTTGAGCATGTACATTGAATGCTTGATTAATCTTATGCTACACAAAGATAAACAGCATACAGTACCAGTCAACAGTTTGGACACACCTACTCATTCAAGGGTTTTTCTTAATTTTTTACTATGTTCTACATTGTAGAATAATAGTGAAGACATCAACACTATGAAATTACACATATGGAATCATGTAGTAACCAAAAAAGTGTTAAACAAATCAAAATATATTTTATATTTGAGATTCTTCAAATAGCCACCTTTTGCCTTGATGACAGCTTTGCAAACTCTTGGCATTATCTCAACCAGCTTCACCTGGATTGCTTTTCCAACAGTCTTGAAGGAGTTCCCACATATGCTGAGCACTTGTTGGCTGCTTTTCCTTCACTCTGCGGGCCGACTCATCCCAAACCATGTCAATTGGGTTGAGGTCGGGGATTGTGGAGGCCAGGTCATCTGATGCAGCAATCCATCATTCTCCTTCTTGGTAAAATAGCCCTTACACAGCCTGGAGGTGTGTTGGGTCATTGTCCTGTTGAAAAACAAATGATAGGCCCACTAAGCCCAAACCAGATGGGATGGCGTATCGCTGCAGAATGCTGTTATAGCCATGCTTGTTAAGTGTGCCTTGAATTCTAA